>NC_135328.1:54363544-54444660 GCF_023851605.1 Tamandua tetradactyla | reverse complement strand
AATAGGGAAAACCCATCCAAGAAAAAGCAGGAGAGGAAAAATAAAACATAGCAAAAGAGAGATAAACAGAAAGCATAAAATAATATCTAAATGGACCAACTTTGGCAACAAGGAGTCACAGATTTTGAGAGAGGATAAAACCATCCTTGCAGTTAGAAATACATTTCCAAAAGTAAGAGCTCAAAGAGGCTTACAATAAAAGTTGGAAAAAAGATACCAGATAAATACTAACCAAAAGAAAACTGGAATAATTATACTAATCATACAAGGTAGACACTAAAGTACAAAGCACTATTTAAAAAGTGTATGCTTATTACACAATGATAAAAGAAACAATTCTTAAGATGTACTAGTTCCAAACCTATATGCATCCACATAGATGAGGCAAGTATTGATAGACTTCCCAGGAAAAGGAAAAGATTAAAGCATCAGAAACCATCAATGAGGAGGACCAGACCTTGGACTTAGCAAAAAAGACTTAAAAACAAAGGTTCCTAACTATGCTCAAAGAGCTAATGGAAACCATGGAAAAGAACTAAAGGAAATCACAAAAACAGTAAGTGAATACAAAAATATCAACACAGAGAAAGAAATTATGAAAAGAAACCAAACAGAGCTGAAGACCACAGTAACAGAAATTTAATATTCCCTAAGAGTTTCAAGAGTAAATTGGAAATGGCAGAAGAATCAGAGAACTTTAAGATAAGACTATTGAAATTATTCAGTCTAAGCAGCAGAAATGAAATGACAGAATGAAAAATGTAAACATAACCTGAGCAATATGTGCATTTGGAAGTTCCAAAAGAAAAAGACAGAGGGAAAGGGGCAGAGAAAATTTTCAAAGAAATAGTGGCTGAAAACTTCCCAAATTTAATGAAAGACAAAAATATATGCATCCAAAAAGCTCTACAAACTCCAAACAATATAAGCAGCTATAACCCATACCATAGCATATTTTAATCAAACCATCAACTGCAAAAGATAAAGAGGGAACTCTGAAAGCTGCAAGAGAGAAGCAACATGTTATAGACAAGGGAGCCTCAATAAGATTAAGTGCTGATTTCTCATTAGAAACCATGTAAGCAAGAAGGCAGTGGGGTGACATACTTAAAGTGCTGAAAGTAATATGAGGGAGAGAAGACTTCCTGGAAGAAGGTAGAGTAGGGAGATTGATTGGATTCACCCCTGCAACAAAGAACAAGATAGAGCACAGGGCAAAAATGACTGGGATTGCAGTCCCAGGGGGTGAGCAATGAAAGAGAGTCACCAATATCCATAGGGAAGAGAGAGGCAGGGTGATTGGGATGGGGAGAGCAGGTTGGGTCTGACTGGCCGTGACTCCCATTGGGGGCGAGTGGCAGTGTGCAGCAAAATGCAGATCCAAGGGAACTGTCATCCCTCTGCTCCAGCCTGCCCCAACTGGTAGCTGGGAAAACCTTCTGGAGTGGCTCCAAAGCCAGCAGCACCCGTGGACCAGCCAGACACTGCAAATAGCTATCCTGTCAGGAGTGGTAAATTGCAGATCAGCTGGATGCTTTAGATCAATTGCTCAAAAGGGTGCTTCAACTGGCAACCCTGTCCCGTGTGCCAGGACTGACCATTCTGTCACCACACTCCAGGGGCAACCCCCAGCCACCCATGCCACCTTTCCAGCTTTCTGCTGTAGTTGGGGAGGGTCTGAGGGGAAGAAGTGCCTCAGGAGCATCACCTACTGGGAAGAAGTGGAAGTGGCAGTCTGATAAACTCCATATCTGCCTAGTTTTCAATATTTTTTGTTAGTAATATTATAATCATTTTAATTTTTATTTATATTTTATATATTCATATTTTTATTAATTTTTAACTTTTTCTTCCTTTAAAAAAAATTTTCCCTCCCTTCTATGAGCATCACTCTGAGTTCATTTCCAATATATCTTGGTAAATCTCCTGACTTTGGGGCCTACTACTGCTGAGGTGTGCTTTATCTGCTCTGTTTTATATTACTATTTTTTGAGGGGTGGTGGTGTATAGGTTGGGGACCAAGCCCAGGTCTTCCATACAGTGGGTGGGCATTCTGCCACTGAAATATCCATGCATCCCTGCCTAGCTTTTAATAGACCCTCAAGTAGAACTGTACCTCCTACATGAGATCCAGGCTTTAGTTTGGGGAGAATTACTGACAAACCAAGAGCAAGAGGGAACCTTCAATACAAAACCAAGTAAATAAAAAGCTTCAGATGAGTAAAGGAAACCAACTTGCAAAATAACCTTATTAAGATAATTTAATGCCCCGAATACAACAGAAAATCACAAAGCATGTGATATTTCTTTTGGGGAGAAGCTAAGACTACCCGTAAGAAGGCTTCCAGGAAACCTTCTTGTTGCTCAGCTGTAATTATGGAATGGTAACCCATAACAAACTCTAAAATCGGTTCTGCAACTATTTGTTGAAGTCTATTCTGAAAACATCGCTTTTTCTTTCTTTGTATATATGTTATATTTCACAATAAAAAAACCTTTTTTAAAAAACGGGAGGGATTAAGGCATTGCTAGGGAATTTGTCACACTAGATTGCCCACACATGTGATGCTAAACAGGGTTCTATAGGTTGAAAGAAAAGGAATATAGAGAATAGATTGATGCAGCCTGAGAAATAAAGATCTCTGATGAGAATAAAGAAACAGGTAAATACAGATGACAGTACTACTGTATTTTTGGTTCGTATTGCCATTTTTCCAAATATATAAATATATTTGCAAATATATAAAATAACAAGAAATCAGTAGTTTTGGACTCATAATGCATAAACATGTAATTTGTGATAAGAAGTACATAAAGGTGGGGGAGGGAGGGGCAAAAAACATTATTTGTATATATTACTGATGTTAAGTGGGCATCAATGCAAATGAGATTGCTACAGATTTAGGTTAAATTTAAGCCCCATGGTAACCACAAAGAAAATATTGGAAAATATGTAAGTTTATAGAAACAGAAATTAGAGTACAGGTTGCTAGAGAAGGAAAGCAGGGGGGATGGGGAATTAATATATTATGGGTACAGTGTTCCTCTTTGAGGAGAGGGGAAGATTTGGGTAATGGAAGGTGGTGTGGGTACTGCAAATATTGTGAACGTGATTAATCCCACTGAATGGTAGGCTTGGGTTGGGAAAGTTTATGTTGTAAATATGTTCCCACAATTAAAAAAAAAAAAGAGAGCAACTAAAGGGACAATGACAATTAAATGTAATACACGATCCTGGATGGGATCTAGCAAGGGAAGAAAAAAGGCTCAGAGAGACATTACTGGGACATACGAAAAAACTGGAATATACACTGTAAACCTTACATACATTAATGTTAAATTTCTTCAACTTCGTAACTGCATTTAAGGTGGTTATATAAGTGAGTGTCCTTGTTCTTAGGGAACGGGTACAGCAGTATGAAGTGTTCAGGAAGCACAGTGTATACCACTCATATTCATGTCTTCAGAAAATGGGTCGATGGATAGACTGAGAGATGGACAGAGAAAGAGAATGACATGACACGTAGCACAAATGCTAAAATTGTTGGATCTGGGTATCTGGGAGTTAGAGGTATGTTGGCACTGTTGCTATGGGGTTTATATTTTTGTAACTATCTTTTAAGTTTGAAAGTATTTCAAAATAGAAAGTTAAAAAAATTGACAAGCTTATAAGGAAATCTACAATCACAGTGGGAAATATCAATATAACACCTCTAAATAACTGATTCAAGGGGTAAAAAATTGTAATGATATAAATATTTACATAACTCAATTAGCAAGCTCAATTTAATGAACTCCATTTGGACTAAGACTGAACTTCAATCTTCAACTGGTGAATACATATATAGTTTAAAAAAAAAGAAAAAAGGGTTTTTAATTGTAAAATATAATATATATACAGAGCAAAGGAAGAAAAAAGCAATAATTCTCAAAGCACACTTCAACAAGTAGCTATAGAACAGATTCCAGAGTTTGTCACAGGCTATCTTCCCACCATCTCAGATCTTTCCTTCTACCTACTCCAAAACACAGGAGGCTAGAAGGAATATTAATATAGTGACTCAGCAGCCATACTTATCTGTTAAATCCTATTTTCTCTGATATACCTCCTCCTTCTCCCAATTTATAGGCATCTCTGCAAATGCCCATTCTGACTTTTTCATGTTGAGAAAGGGTGTCAACACTAAAGGACAGGGGAATATAATTAGTTGATAATCTTGGAAAGGTTGGTGCCTCTCAGTTTCAGGAATCCTCTGGGAATTATATGTTCCAGGAAGGCAAACCTAGTTCGAGCCCTAGGTGTTCTTAAGAGTCAAGAGAAGTGAGGCTGATTAGCATTTAGCAAACCATGGCAATTAGCACTATTTACCTGAATTACATAAGAGTAGCCTCCA
Source organism: Tamandua tetradactyla (assembly GCF_023851605.1). Lineage (NCBI taxonomy): Eukaryota > Metazoa > Chordata > Mammalia > Pilosa > Myrmecophagidae > Tamandua > Tamandua tetradactyla. Next base: position 54,440,266 of record NC_135328.1, on the reverse strand, counting down.
GAATAGCCTCTTGACTACATATGATCTCTTATTTTATTACACTTCCTTTCCTCTTTTTGGTTTGAAAGGTGTTGCCGATCCCAAGGTGCCAGGGCCAGATTCATGCCCCATATTATCAGGGAGATTTTCACCCCTGAATGTCATATCCCACATGGGGGAGAGTAATGATTTTCCTTACAGAGGTGGACTTAGAGGGAGAGAGAACACAGCTGAGCAACAAAGAGGTTTCCTGGAAGCAACTCTTAGGCCTCCCTGTGGGTCGTCTTAGCTTCTCTCCTACAGAAGTAAGTTTCATAAGGACAGGCCTCAAAGATTCATGGATTGGCCTATTTTCTTGGGAGTACCCTATGTTGAGAGGGTACTTGTGGTTTCCCTGATGGGAAAGTTCAATAGTTCCATATATAAGAATACATATACTTTTAAAGTAAACATTGAATTTTTTTTTTAAAAAAAGGACCATGTAATAGGCAACAAAGAAGAAGTAAAACAAATTTCTAACAATTAGGGCTCAGTAAACTGCAGAACTCAACCTAAATCTGGCCTGTCATCTGTTTCTGTAAATACTGAACACAGCACACACATTTGATTACATACTGTCCATCACTGCTTATTCTACAAAGAGGTGAGTAGTTGCTCAAAGTCTAAAATATTATTCTCTAGCTGTTTCAGAAGTTCGTGGACTCTGGCCTAGATCTGAAAGGTCTAGACCACAAAGCAGCTATATTAGAAATGAACACCATTAAAACTATCAATGTTTAGAAATTTTTAAACATACCAACATTTAGAAATAAACAGTAATGATAATCTTGGTTCATAAATTGTAGGATTCAGGTCAGGTGATACTTACAAAATGACATGGCAGAGATCTAAAAATTAACGTGATTTACAATGCACAAGCTTAATGACTCTTCCCAACAAGATACCATTATTGTATCCTCATTTTGCCAACAAGGAAGCTAAGGCTCAGGCTGGTTGGGTAACTTGCCAAGCAAGCCAGAACTGGAATCCAGGTCCATCTGTCTAACTCTCAAAGTGACACTCTTAACCTCTACATTATACAGGGCTCTACAGGTAGACCACATTAAACCATGCACATTACCTGAAGGATGTAGGGCTGAGGGGTAGAAATCAACTGGAGTCCGAGTTGGTGTGATTCGTGGGTCCATATAGGAAGGCATCATCATCCATCTGGGATCAAAGCCCAGCATCTGGGGATGATGTGGGTAAAAGGTACGCTGTGGATGGGAAGGTGGAGGGTATACCGGTTGCCAGTGCTGCATCTTATATAGCTGCTCCTGACCAAGGAAGAAGAGACCTGGTTAAATACGTGTTGCTGGGTACAGCGACAACAACACCATCTCCCCCCCCAACTCTTCCCACACCCTACTCTTCCAGTTTTCAGACAGGCAGCACGGAAAGGCAGAGGGAAGATACAGGCAGCTGCTCAAAAGGGAGACTTCAGTGTATTAAGGCTTTCAAGCTGAGGTCACTCTAAGACTGAAAGGACAGTCATGACATTGCCAAAGAAGGGGACAACGCACACCTCTACTACACAAGACAGACAAGTTTTTATTTAGAGCTAACTGGAAGTAAGCAACTGACCAGTACACTTAACAATGAATCTCTAGACACTGGACACTTCCCTCGATTTCTATACCACCACCTGAAGATGATCATTATCTTCTGCCTAGACAACTATTCAATTTCTCCACATAAAGGTCCAAATCCTACAAGTCTACAAGTAACCTCCAGGGTTCTATGGGATCTTGTCCCTACCTAAGTCTCTTTCAACTCACTTGACTCTGCCCTTCACTCTGGTCCATAGGGCTATAGACCTGCCTGTTCTCCACTTCAGGCCTTCGTACATACTAGTCTCTATGTCTGGCAAGCTCCTTTCCCTTCATCCCTAAACCTGGCTCATTCATATTCCTTCTTTCAAGTTTCAGCTTAAAAAAAAAAAGACACTTCCTTTGGGAAACAGGTCACAACATCCTAAACAGTTAGGTTCTCCTGTACTCTGCTCTTACAACTGGTAATACTCCTTGTAACAGTAACAATAGTTTGCTATTTTTGTCGCAGGTTTTCTCTACTAAATCAAAAGAAACTGTGCATGCCTAGTTCACTGTTGCATCCTTGTCCCCTAGCACTATATTGGCACATGAATGGTACAAAACTTTTTGCACAAATGATGAACATAAAAATGATATCTAACTCAGGAGCCTTTACTTAGGTAATGTTCATTCCAGATCCTGCTCAACTCAAAGTGACCTTTATGAACAACCTCATAGGTGAATCCTGAGTCAGCACTCCAGCAGGATTCAAGTCAAACTAAGAGGATAACCTATTCACAACCTTCAGCACATACCTTAGAATCCACAAATAGAAAAAGGCTGCTTAACCAGCTCAGCAGGCTGAAACCCAGGGCTGGGCTGGAATTTCTGTTAGATGGCTCCTGCTGGCACTCACAGAACTCCTAGGAGCACTCAATAAATACAGTTCATCAATCAAGAGACTTGAGTTACTAACTCCCAGCCCAGATAGGAGCTGGGAGAGGGGAGATGCCAACAGCTGCAGGCCTTTACTCCACAGAATTTCTGGTCTAGACCCCCGCATATCCAGTGTATCTGACCTGCCTGTGCAGATTCTTTCAGGCTGCGCTAGTGCTTTCAGATTTCTTTCTATTCTTAAGGAAGGATTTACCTACCATTACCCTCCCCCAAGTAAAAGAGTTACCTAAAGCAATTGTTACTGCTGTGTATAGATCAATTACTTCAGAGATCTCCCCAACAGTAATTCTAACCAAGAGTTGCACAGCACTCACTCACACTACCACTAAAAACACAATTATGTAATTCTTTCTGTTTAGAACACAGGACCTGGTATGAACCCTGGAATGCTTCCTAGCAACCTAAAGAAAAAGATCTGGGGTGAAAATTCTAAAGGAAACTAAAAGAGATGCTAGTAAAGGCTTAAGACTTTATTATGTTTCCCCAGGAAGCGTATGTTTGAAACATTGCAAGTTATAATAATAATATTTATACATCTAGCTGCCAACATATACCGCATTATCATGTTTCTCACCAAAATTACATGAATTTGTTCCTTCATCAGCTACCTCTCTAAGATATATATATTTGCCAATGAATCCCTCAGCCTGGTTGGACTACGAGGACTACAAGAGATTGATATATCACAACCATTATACACATGATCTTCCTCAGGGTAAAAAGCAGATCCCTTTTAAGTCATCTGAAATGCCATACAATGATGAAATTTAATACAAATGAACCGCTTAAAGGCATCACCTCATAAAACCCTCACAGCTATGGGTATTCATTCGAAAGAGAGGCTCAAGGTGCATAACTGAAGTGTGCCTACAAGGCCATACGATTAGTTACGCAGCACCCAAGGATCAGAACCCACAACTGCCCAACTCAAAACCTACAAACTTCCATCCTTAACTCTAAGCTAACAGCCTGTCTCTGACAACTCTCAAAACAGTTCATAGGCCTCCCTTACTCCTTTGGAAGGTCACACAGGCTGAGCCACTACTTGGTCTCAGGAGTGCTCAAAGTGTAATGCTCTGAACTAAAAAAAAATTCTTCAGATACTAAATTGAGTTTAATACATATAACACTATTTCCTTACCTTCAACATTGGAAAACAAGATCAATAAACCCCAAATAAGAGTTTATTTATTCACAAGTCCCTCTATCATTTACAGAAATAAATAATGGCCAGGGGCTGATCTATCAAGGTTACAGTTTTGGGGTATAACTCCTAACATCCCTGCTGTGTGTCTGGGATATGTAAGATTTGGCGGAAGGGAGAGATACATCATCTCAATAGTCAAGTAGCTTACAACAACTTTCTGTTTCTTCTCTGTTTACCTGTTGCTGCTGCTGCTGCTGCCGCTGGAATCTGGGCGGAAGTGATTCTGATATTGCTGAACTCCTGTGCAGGAGACCCAGCCTCCCTGGCCTCTTCCTCACGCTGCCACTCTGAGCCACAGCTGGAGGAGCTGTTGGTGCCTCTTCTGAAAATGCATTGGGGGCTTCCTGGGCAGGGAACCTGGGAGCCTAAAAAACAATACCCAGAGAAATTGCCAGGTGAATTCACAAACACTCTGCTAATCAAATGTTTAATGGCACACATTCTTTGTTGTGTCCCCGATACTACAAACATGTCTAATTTTATTGCACTTTGTTTACTGTGCTTCTCAGATGTACTTTTTACATATCAAAGGTTTGTGGCATGTGCTCACTTAGTGTCTGTGTCAATTTTAATTAAGGTATATACATTGTTTTTGACATAATGCCATTGCACACTTAATAGACTACTGTATAGTATAAACACAACTTTTACATGCACTGGGAAACCAAAAAATTGTGTGACTCACTTTATTGCTATAGTCTGGAACTATACCTGCAAGATGCCAGTGTTCATGTTCCTGATCTTAGAAATACATTACCTGCAGAAGCTAATGGATGGGGGCCCCCCCCCCCCCAAAAAAAACACTGTGAGAATCTACCTCATCCTTTAGAGATGAGAAGAGAGTTTAGGTGAATTGCCTAGGGCCACAAAGTCAGAGCCAGAGCTGGGATGATCCTAGGTGGAAGTGGATTATAACAAAGGGCCCCAGAGTACATCAGAAAAGAGCCAAGAACTCAACCATCTTTACACAGCCAGCAGCCCAACAATGTGAAACCAACATTTCCAAAGCCTTTGTGACTTGGGCAAATTATTTGTTCCAAATAAGGATAATGAGTCATTGTGACTAGCCCACAGAGTTTTGGGAGAATTAGATAAGAATACACATAACTTAATATAGTGCTATTTTAAGCAGGTACTATCAATTAATACCCATAACTAATCCCTCTTAAATTATCTTTTGTCTTGCCTCCAGCCCAGCTTTGCATCCCAGAGGAATACAGAGCAGGGGAAGGTAGCAGGGAGTAAATTCACTCAGCTCCACTGCATACACTATACCTACACCCACCCTGCATCGTAAGACCAACTCACTGGAGCCACTCCAAGGACCAACATCAGCTAGCCACACTCACATGAAAGCAATTCTATTTCTTGGTCACTCTACCACCTCATCTAAATGAATATTCTAAGACTGCAGGGTCTTCATTCAAACTTCACTGAAATGAGGTCAGAAGTTGTACATTTCTCCCGGTTTCTTGGCCAGAATGGGACTGATAACTGTTAAATTATCAATAAGATCCCATCTAAGAAGATTGCAGGGACTGAAACTAACAGCATGCCCTAATCTCTTACATGAGTGGTTTAAGAAAAAATATATAGCTAACCATGTTCTTTTCTTTAAAACTTCCACTAGATGAATAAAAAAGTATTTGCAAAGTCCCCTTGGGGGAATGGTGAGAAAGGGGGAAAATTCAACTTCCCCAAGTGGAGAATTCTTGATATTCTCACAAGCAGTGGGGACAACCAAAGCAACAGACTGAGCCCCCAGTCTTGGGGTCTGTTCATATGAAACTTAACCCCACAAAGGATGGGTCAAGCCTACTTAAATTAGGCCTAAGAGTCACCCCCAAGAGAACCTCTTTTGTTGCTCAGATGTGGCCTCTCTCTCTCAGCCAATACAACACGCAAACTCACCGCCCTCCCCCTGTCTATGTGGGACATGACTGCCAGGGGTGTGGACCTTCCTGGCAACGTGGGACAGAAATCCTAAAACAAGCTGGAACTCAGCATCAAGGGATTGAGAAAATCTTCTCGACTAAAAGGGAGAAGAGCAAAATGAGACAGTGTCAATGGCTGAGAGATTCCAAACAGAGTCGAGGGGTTATCCTGGAGGTTATTCTTATGCATTAAATAGATATCACCTTGTTAGTCAAGATGTAATGGAGAGGATGGAGGGAACTGCTTGAAAATGTAGAGCTGTGTTCCAGTAGCCATGTTTCTTGAAGTGATTATATAATGATATCACTTTCACAATGTGACTGTGCAATTGTGAAAACCTTGTGTCTGATGCTCTTTTAATCTACCTTATCAACAGATGAGTAAAACATATAGAATAAAAACAGATAATAGGGGGAACAAATGTTAAAATAAATTTAGTAGATTGAAATGCTAGTGACCGATGAAAGAGAGGGGTAAGGGGTATGGTATGTATGAATATTTTTGTTTTCTTCTTCTGAATTGATGCAAATGTTCTAAGAAATGATTGTAATGATGATGAATATACAACTATGTGATGAAAAAAAAAATGCCCTCCACTAGACACACTCCATTAATACAGCACTATTTAACATCTCTTTCATAAAGACTTGTATGATCCATTCCTTTTAAAATTAATGCCAGGAAAAGTTATTCAAACAAGCAGGTAGGCTTTTAACATTTTCATGTATGAAGAGTTGTTACTTTACTCAAGTCCCCCAGTATTTGGATCTTTGGATGAGCAGAGGTTATTAATGGTAATAATGATAACAATAACGATGATAAAAGCATTTGCATGCTTTCTATATGTCAGAAGCTGTGAAGTGCTTCATGCATTTTATTTCACATGACCCCACAGTATACAGCAGATGAGAGGCAAACAACAAGGCAATGAAAATGAAACCGAGGGATTCCAGTTTGTGGGGTGAGGGCCCATCTCTTACCTTTGAGGACAGTAGGGCCATTCTTCTGCAGGGGCACCTTCTCAGTGCCTGGAGAGCAGGGAGCTTCCTTCTCTACCTGTTTCTGGGCCTCATTTGCCTTTTGGGCCTGCTTACACTTTTGGTCCAACTGTTTGAGTTTGGCAGCACAGGCAGCCAACCTCTCTTCCCGTGCTCGACGCTCCTCTTCTTCCCTGCGCTTTCGGGCTCGTTCCACGGCTTCAGACATCTCAGACTGGATGAATTTCTGCCGTGGAGGTGGCTTGTCCTCTTTGTCCTCTATTGACTGTTGCCGGAATATGCTGCCCATCGAGGACTTCTGCAAGAGAAGAAAGTTCCTGATGAAAAGGCGAGTCAAAACCCTAGGAAATAGGGGCTACTTCCGTTTATCCTTCCCAAGATCCTCAAGCACCTATGAGAGGCCATGACAGCTATTCCAATAGATGGACATGAGTTTTATCCTGTTCTGCCCTTAATGATACTTGGAACAAGGTTTCAGCAAGTGCCAACCTTCTATACTTTATTTACAAAGAAAGTGCTTGCTTGGGACCGTGAAAGTGCTATGAAATGTTTGCAAAGCACTCAGCAGTGTGACTGACACATAGGAAACACTCAATAAATAGATGCTGTCACTCTTTCTCAACATGAAAAAGTCAGAAGGGACACTGCCTAAAGATCCCTAAAGATTGGGAGAAGGATCAAAAGAGACAAGGAGGTATAACAGAGCAAATGGGATTTAACAAATGAGTATGACCGCTAAATCATTATTTTAATATTCCTTTTAGCCTCCAATGTTTTAGAGCTATTGGAAAGAAAAATCTGGGATAGTAGAATTACAACCCATGACAAACTCTGGAATCTGTTTTATAACTACTTGTTGAAGTGTGCTTTGAAAATTATTACTTTTTTCTTTCTTTGCTTTGTAATATAGGTTATATTTTACAATTTTAAAAAGTTAAAAAAAAAATAGATGCTGTCACTAATGGTAACAGGAACATAAGATTAAGGCCTTTATGGCAAACCAACAGGTGCAGAAAACTACACATTCACCATTACTTTCTTGGTCACTAAAGTGTTCAACCCCACCCTCCCATGAAAATATGTAACCCTGCCATACCAAGTCATAGAGAAACTGCAATTCCCAGTCAGATACAAAGTTTCAAAGTGATTCTTCATATAAAAACAAAAAAGAATTTCTAGAACAATTTCTTTTGGTCATTTTACCCACTTCTAAGTCTCTCCCTGGGTGCCAGTTACTGAACAACAAAGTGGTGCCAAAGATGCAGTGAGGAAAGGAAAAAAAAATTGGCCAGATTTTTCTCTGAACCACAGGGAGTGAAGACACATGCAGAACTTAGGACAGCACAAATGATAGATAAGTTTAGCTGAACCTCAGCTATTCTGAAATTCCAATGAGAATTTTTTATATATAAAAAAATATATAACTTACTTTTTTGAACATCAGTTACACAAATGTATACTACTGTCAAAAGTCATCAAATGGAAAATACCTAAGATTTATACTATTTCTTCTATGTTAATCATACCTCAATAAAGAAATATGCAAAGTGCTTACTGTGTCTAGGAGCTTTCCCCTAAAAATAAATTTTTCATAATACAGAGACAATTACTATAATAATAAAATACTACAAACTTCCAGTGTAGAAGAATGAAGGTACATTTTAGATAATATGTGGGACCAAAGTACGCACTTTTCTTTCACTTTACCATAGAATGTTAACCTTTTCCCATGCTTTCTAATGGCTGTGCATTGTCTTGCTACATGGCTTATAACATAATTTACCTTAAACCCCTGGGATTCAGCACATATACATATCCTTAATACATATCCTTTGGTTACTTCCTTCAGATAATTTCCTAGAAATGAAATAGCAGAATCAAAGGGTATATGTACATAAAGACTTTGGAATATGCCTTTCTAAACTGTCCTATGATTGATTAGCTATAATTTATAGACTACTGACTTTTCAAAACATGTGAACTAAGATAATACTTTCAAAATCTGGCCAGAAGATTCTTGGAATGCATAAGTGCATTACATGGATTCCATCATTATCAACTCTGAAAATCTGGATTAAATAGGTAATTTCCAAGAGGTATGGTAATGTTTCTATGTATTTCACTTGTATATTCTCTGTACCTAGCACAGTGCCAGGCATATAACAGATATTCAATTATTTTAAAAGACTCAAGTTTAAGAACATTACTTGTTTGATAAGAAGCAAAATAGGAGCTCCTTAAATGGCAAAGTGCATCGAAAATGGCAAGTTTCACCAAATGTATTTGAATTTGGTGAACAATTCAGTCTCAAAGTAATTAGGTGTGGCAAAACAAGGTAGGCATCTGTGCCAGAGGAGCCATGGTTGCTCAGAGTGAGTGGTCAGAGCCCAAGCAGGGTGAGGAGTACATTCACAAGGGGACGGCCAAGCGGAGAAATTAAGAGACGTGTGTGTGTGGGTGCTATCTGAAGCAGGGCTGTTTGAGGCCCAATTAGGGAAGAACACATCTGTTGCAAGGGAGAGAGGGTGGTGGCAGAAATGGGAGATTGGTCACATATAAGGGGACTGGCCAAATAAGTATAAATACTAGGGATAATAGGAAACAGGCTTCTGTTGGAGAAAAAGTAAAAAATATGGAAAGAGGAAAAACTAGAATGAATCCTGTGGAATTGGAGGCTATCAGTGTGAACTTAAGGTTTTTGATACAGAAAAGAGACTTCAAATAAGTATAAATATTAGGGATAATGGGAAACAGGCTTTCCACTGTTGGAGAAAAAAGTAAAAAAATATGTAAAGAGGAAAAACTAGAATGAATCTTGTGGAATTGGAGGTATCAGTGTGAACTCAAGGTTTTCGATACAAAAAAGAGACTAAGAATATAGATGTAAATGTGTGTGTATATATATGTGGATGCACACACACAAACATACGCATATGCATTTCCTAACTCTGATCACTGACAGAGCCCAGGAGCAGGACACTCCAGGAGTGAGCACTCCTAGTGCTCAGATTTTGGTTTCTAACTACCATTCTTTACTGAAAGGAATCAGGACTTTTTGGAGAAATGGCTGATTCCAGGGCTGAGACAGGGTAAAAGAAAGAGAAGCCTGGAAAATCTTGTTCTATGAGAAAGCAAGGAATTGCTCTAAAAATGATGTAAAAATGTAAAAAGGACACAGAAGTCAGCTTTAGGAGGTTCCCAATAGTCACATCAAACACAATCTGAGTTTCAAAATAAATAATGAGAATAACAGATTATAACTCATTGATATAAATAAATAAACATACCATTGAAAAGCATGAGGAAAAACTGGGGATCTTTAGTCTTAAATTTTCTTCCCACAAAATTCCTACTAACTGCAAAAAGGGAAAAGAGTAACTTCACAGTGGCGAAGACTGGAGACACAAACATAATGAAGTAATCAAAATGAACAACATCAGAGGGGAAAAGTAAAATCTTGAACCAGGTAGGATGTAACAAGAAGAGCCAGTGCTACTTGTATGAGATTCTAGCCAAAGATAAATAACTTGAATCTAATCATGAAGAAGAGCCAGACAAATCCAATTTGAGGGACATTCCACAGAATAATTGGCTCATAATCTTCAAAGTGACAAAGTCATGAAAGTTAAAGAAAAGCTGAGGAAATGTTTTAGAGTGAAGGGACTAAAGAGACATGCAAGTAAAGGCAACTGCTGATTCTGAACCAGAAACTTTCACTGTAAAGGACATTGTTGGGACAATTGGTAAAAGCTGAATGAAGATGAGATAGCAGTGATGTATCAATACAAATTTCCTAATTTCAATGGCTGTATTGTGGTTACCTAGAAGAAATTTCCTTTATTTGGTGGGAACTATACACCAAAGTGTTCTGAGGTGATAGATTACCAACAAGTGGTTTTCTCAAATGGTTGAGAAAAAAAAAAACAGCATTGTACTTTCAACATTTTTAAATTTTGTGACTGTTTCAAAATGTTTAAAACATTTTTTCTTTTTCAAATTAAAAAAAGTCCACCCAGGACTTCTGAGGAACTCAGTGCAGCAAATGCATAAGACAGCCAGATGGATGATGTATTTTGTCCTGAAACCCTGATTAAATGAATTTTATATGTGTTTACTCCAGCAAATCAAAGTGGCACAGACTCCCCTGAGTGCCCATGGTACCTGATAGTCAGGGCCTGATGTCCAGCCGTGAAGCTTCCTGGCAGGTGGCTGAGACTCTGGCACCTTTCGGACGACACGGGGCATACCCACTGTTTCGCCCCAGTCCTTTCCTTCCTCCTGGGTACGCTTGGCATCAGTACTGTCGGCAGAGCTCATTGACAACTGCCGCTGCCTTCTAGGGTCCCAACTGTTCCTAGGACAAACCATATTCAATGTTAGTTTTCACAGTCACCTACTCTGATCTTTCTCGTGAAATGTCCTTGGGAATTTCAAAGTCAGCTGTCCATACATTAATTTCCTCCATGAGACTAAACTATACCTCCTTAAGAGTGGGATACTACCCAGACCACCAAAATTCAGCACCAACATTTAATAAGTGACAAACACAAAACTCCAGGCAGGATATTTCACCTCCGTTATTTTACTCACTGCAAGAAAGTTCCTTACAACTCCCTGTTAAAGATTTGATAACTAAATCTGAGACGTTAGGTGAACTATTCTCAAAAGAAAAGGCTAACGTATTTGAACCTAGGACTATGAGATGGATGCCTTTTTCCCTTATACTATCTCCTTCCCTGTGCTTTGCAAAAAGGAGGTGCTCCATACATGTGTTCTTATTAAAAGTACAAAAGATGTCTGCTGACCGATCTATAACAAAAACAAGAAGAAAAACAAAGTGCACAAAGCTTGGAAAAGGGAAAGAGAGATTTCACATGGAGGTTTAAGGAAGGCTCAGAGAGAAAGGAACATTTGTGCCATGTGTATCTTTACATGTTACAGTGTAAACAAAGGCACTGAGACAAATATATATATATAGTACACTCATAGCACATCTCTTCTATGCAAAAGACGTGTCCAGTAAATACAGTAGGCATCGAGAGAAAATAGGAAGTCAAGTATGGCTAATGTGTGTATGCACACGAGTATGTCCATGCACACACATGTATGTGGAGGTGAAGGGAAGATGAGGTAGATGAGGTAGATTAGGAACTTAAAGAAAGGGTAATGACTGCTAGTAATTTTTGGCTTTGTTTTGTGAGAAACGGAGACAATACTAAGATTTTTAATCCATCTGAAAAAAAATCCATTTTTTTGGACAATGACTAAGCCTCAGTGCGAAGGATGATCCATAAAAGGATAGAATAAAAGGAAGAAGATGAGCTGGCTAACCAGCGAATGGTTCAGAAAAGAAAGGATGACTGTCCAAACAGCTCCAGAGATGACAAATAAGAAGGGAAGGAGTAAGGAGAAGTTTCAGGAACCAATCATATATGAGGAAATAAATATGTCAAAGATATGGAAGCTCAAAGAATCTCTAGAGTTGGTTATCAACCACCAGCACAAGGAACATTGAAAAAAAAGAAGGGCAGGTTTAGGTAGGAAGTAGTTTGGGCACTCTAAATTTGAGGTGTCCTTTGTCAGTGGCAAGGCTGGGTGCAAAACTCATATGTACCTTGTTCAGTTGAATATTCAATTCACATCCATTGGAAAAGACAGGAAACAAAGTGTCCTACTGCTGCAATAAGTTTGTGAGATTTTATGTCTCGCTCTGATATAAACTTGTGATAATACAACTTTCTGAAACTAGTGTTCCAGAAACTGACCCACAGAGCTCTCCCAAGTGCATCCCGTGCTTTGGTTGAAAACAGACAGCATAAAAATAAATTTTGGAAGACTTAATTAAGAAAAACAGTGGTAGACGATCATTACCAGCTCTCTCCAGAAGAAGAGAATTTACTTCAGGGCCTTTGAATAAATGATGAAATCACAAAGAGTAAGACTTGCAGTCTTGACTATCTAAGCATTCTATTATTCACAGTAAGATACACAAAGAAAAAAAAACATCTGCAGCAAATATCTAACAATATAAATCAAACACATTATAAAGGAAAGAACAGGGTTCAGCAGATAAATGTACAAAGGAAAGAGGCAATTCCATACAAAGAAAAGCATTCTTTTATGCTTGTATTTAAAAAAAAAGTGAAATTAAAGCAACCATAGGTATAGTCATTTAAAAAACAGTAGCCAACACAACTGAAATTATGATGAAAACTAGAGGGTCTATAGTACAACCCAAAGGATGTTATAAGTAAAGCTGGTCCAATAAAATGATATGGGAGAAAGAAAACAAGAATTAAAGTTGTCATTTAAGTTTGGGAATTCTGCTTACTGCCTCTCCCCACTCCTCAAAGATTTCCAAAATGCTTTAGCATATTCAAGGTTCTGAGAGATCTTGGAGTAACAAGTAAGGTGAACTTACAGTGGCTTCCCAAACTCATATGCCTACAGCATCCATATTAAATAGAACAAATAGTCTATATAATATACTCTGGGAAATACCGGCACTGTGGTTTAGAACACTAGTTTAGGATTAAACTTGATCTGTCTGAACGCAAAATAGGCTCTATTCTGCTGTCCTTAAAAGCTATCATTCTTTGACGTGCAAAATGGAAAAATATGTGCACCTTGTGAGGGTGCAGGGGTAACTATGAAATGCATCTGGTATAGTGACCAGCATGTGGCAGCATCAATAAGCATTAATGCATTTACACATTGCTAATGTCAATTTATACTGACAGGATGCTATGAGCAAAGATAAGGATCCTTACCACTTTGGTCTGCCATCCTTCACAACTTCGTCCTCCTCTTCATCATCACTGAACTTCAATTTCTCAGAATAGTCAACTTCTTCATGAAGGCCTACAAAAGCAGGAAATATCGGGAACAATGAGAAAAAAATAAGAATCTTGGTGACTAAGGCACCCTGGACTGAGTCCTTGAGTCAGGAATTATGCCAGCCCAGTAGAGGAATAAGTCAAACCAACCAGCTAACCACCCCAGGACAAAACACTGCAGATAAAAGCTAATGACAGAATATTTTAAAAACATATATGAAGGCACAGAAAACAGAGCAAAAGCAGGCAAAAACTACTGAGCACTTCCCAATCCCTGACTACTCAATGGCAAAAAACCACAAACCTACTTGTTTGAGATATAAGAAAATCGAGCCAGGGGCTGGCAGAGCAGATGGAAAGTTACAGAGAAAATTTTAGAAGAGAAGTTAAGTCAGAGGCCATAAATACCCAGAGAGCCTGATTAAAAAAGCAGCAACTAAAGACTTTCAAAAACTGAGTAAAAATTTTAGCTACTATCTACTCCAGGGGAGAGAGTTTACAGTTTGAATCTGGCGAAGATAACCACCTGCTAGAAAATAAAAATCAATCCTCTTCAGAGAAACATAACAGAATCCAGAGTCTTTAACATCCCATATGTACTGCCCAGTATACAATTAAAAAAAAACCTCATTTCACATGCATAGAACCAAACAAATGTGACCCTTACTCGAGAAAAAGCAGTCAATAGAAATCAATCTCAAGAATACGGAATGCCACAATAAGCAGACAAGGGCATTAAAGCAGTACTATGAGAAATGCTAAGGGAAATTCTTCAAGCAGAATGGAATCAATACCAGATGCTAATTTATATCTCTAGGATGAACGAAGAACACGTGAAAACTGACAAATATGTGGATGAATACAACAGACAAAAAAAATTATATATATATATTTTTTCCCTCTTCTCTTAGTTTCTTTAAGAGACAATGACTGTTTAAAGATACATATTGTAAAACCCAGAGAAGTCAGTTAAAAATGAAGAGATATAACTAAAAAGACAGAAAAATGCAAACGGCACACTAAACAATACTTAATTAATCCAAAAGGAAAAAACATAATAAACAAATGACAACAACATAAAATCCAGAGGAAACAAAGAGAAAACATGGCAAAATGTTAGACTTAAAACATAATCACATCAGTAATACAGTAAATGTAAATGGACCAAACAATCCAGTAAGATCTTACATACAGAAACCAACAAAAAACTCAAAAAAAAATAAAAAACTGTCTTAGAGCTAATAAATGACTTCAACAAAATTGCAGGATATAAAATCAATTTATAAAATACATTGACCAATGGAACAGAATTTAGAGCTCCAAAACAAACCCTTACCTTTATTGATTTACAACAAAGGTGCCAAGGCTATTCAATGAAGAATAATATTTTCAATAAATGGTGCTGGGGTGATGGATATCAACATGCAAAAGAATAAATTTGGACCTCTACCTCACAACATACACAAAAATTAATTCAAAATGGATTAGAGACCTAAATGTAAAAACCCAAAACATAAAAATTCTTAGAAGGAAATAGCTGTAAATCAAATCTTTGTAACCTTGTGTTAGACAATGGTTTCTTATATATAACACCAAAGCACAGCAATCAGAGAAAAAGGAATGTGACTTACCAAATTAAAACTTTTCAGTGTCAAAGGACCCTATCAAGAAAGTAGAAAGACAACCCACAGAATGGGAGAAAATATTTGCAAATCATGTAACTAATAAGGATCTAGCATCCAGAAACTATAAAGAAATAGTTCTCCAAAAAAGATAACACAGGTAGCCAATGAGCACATGAAAAGATACTCAATATCTTTAGTCATTAGGGAAATATAAATCAAAACTACAATGAGGTATCACTTCAGACCCTCTGGACGTCTATAATTAAAAAGATATATAAATAACAAGTGTTGACAGGGATGTGAAAAAACTGGAACCCTCTTACATTGCTGGTGGGAATGTGAAATGGTTCAAAATCTGTATAAAGCAATTTGGTAATGCCTTAACAAGATAAACATAGAGTTACCATATGACCCAAAAATTCCACCCCAGAGAAATGAAAACACATGTCCATACAAAAACTTGGACATGAATGTTCATAGAAGTCAAAACATGGAAACCAAATGTCCATCAACTGATGAATGAATAAGCAAAATATGCTATATATACACACACACATAACACATACATACACACACAAATGGAATATGAATCAGCCATAATAAGGAATGAGGTTCTGATACATGCTACAATATGAACATTAAGACATTATACTGAGTAAAAGAAGCCAGACACATACAAACAGCAGGATTCCATTTATACAAGATGTCCAAAATAGGCTAAACCATACAGAGACATAGGGAAAATTAGTGATTGACAGGCAATGAGGAAAGGAGGAAATTAGGAATCACTGCTAATAGGCATGGGGTTTCCTTTTGGAATGACAGAAATGTTTTGGAAGCAGACAGAGGTGGTAGTTTTACAACATCGTGAATACATTAAAATCCACTGAATTATACAACACATAATGGTGTATGTTAAATTTATGTTATGTGAATTATATCCCAATATTAATAAGTAAAAATATCCAATTAAAAGGCAGAAGTTGTTTGATCTTGCAAAAAAAGCAAGTTACAATTATATGCTATTTACTAAATAATCATTTTCAATGCAAACACAGATGGATTGAAAGGAGAAGGATGGTAAAAAGATCTACCATGCAAACATAGAGCTAAAACAAAGTATCTGGTACAATGTACAAAAGCAAAGTATCAAGGTCAATGTACAAAAATAAACTGCATTTCTATATAATAAGTACAAACACTTGAAAAATGAAATTATAAAAAGCCAAGTACATATGTAACAGAATAAAAAAACATAAAATACTTAGGGACAAATTTAACAAAAGTAGCAAGACTTTCATACTGAAAACTATAAAACACTGTTAAGAGAAATTAAAGAGCCAAAATTAAGATGTCACTTCTCAATAGGGTCAGCACAATCCCAAGGAAAATGTCTACAGAATCTTTTTAAATACTGACAAGCTGATTCCAAATTTATTTGGAACTGCAAAGAACTTAAGACAAACAACCTTGAAAAAGAACAAGCTGGAAAATGTATACCAACCTGAATTTAAGACTTGCTATAAAGCCACCACACGGTATTAGTTTAACGATGAACAAATAGGTCTATGGAGCAAGCTGGGTCCAGAAATAGACCCACAGCTATATAGTTAAACATAATAAGGAAAGGAAAAACCGATCAACAAATGATGAGGAATAACTGGATCTGCAGACACTTATTAAAAAAAAAAAAGACCCTTGACACCTATCTCACACATACATAAATGACATAGATCATACACTCAAAAGTACAAGTCAAAACTACAGACATCAGGGAGTATCTTCATCTCTGGAAGAAGGCAAAAATATTTTAGACAAAACATAAAAGAACAAATTTATCAATTACACTTCATCAAAATTTAAAACTTCTGAGTGTTAAGAAGATGAATAGACAAGCTTCACAACAGGGAAAAATATATTTATGAAATAAATATTATCTGTCAAAGGATTTGTACCCAGAATAGATTAAAAAACAAAATCAGCTATCAATTTTTTTAAAATATCGAAAACCTGAACAGATAACACACAAAGAAACAGAAATAGCCAAAAACAGCACATAAAAATTAGTTGATCATCAACAGTCATCATAAAAATGCAAATTAAAGGCACGAGATACTATTATCCATCTAATAAGGCTGAAAATTAAAAAAAAAAAAATTAACATGTTACAAGGCTGGTAAGCAAACAAATCTTATACATTGCTGCTGGAAATTTAAAATAGCACGACCACCATGGGAAAAACTTTAGATGGTTCTTATAAACTTTAACCATACTCTTTGACCCAACAATTTCACACCTACATATTTATTCAAGAGAAATGAAAATATTACTCATTTACAGGAGACTGTATAAATTATAGTACATTAATATAATGGAATGTATCTCAGCATTTAAAAAGAACTACTAATACTGATAATATTATGAGTCTCAAAATCACTATGCTGAGAGATCATTGTGGGAAGATGGCAGAGTAAGATGCTTCAGGAAACAGTTCTTCTACCAAAACAACTATTTGGAACTCTAGCATCTAGTGGAACACTGTGCAGAATCCAGAGAATGGGTAGAAGAGGCTGGTAAATAATGTTAAATATTGGCAAATTGCACCTTCCGTGCAGGTGGTTACTACCCCCCTATTTCCTAGCCACAACTGCAGTCTGGATTCCTCATGCAGCTTTTTGGTGCCTGGGGGAGCTATAAGGACTTGGTCCTCAACATCAGGGGTAGGGGATGGTGGTGTGTGTGGTCTGATGGCTGATCTCAGCTTTTGATCAACTTCAGATCACCCGGAGGGTTACTCTAAGGGTGGCCATTTTGCCCTCCAGTAAAAGCAGCAAGGAGTGTCTTAAAGAGGCAGTACCTACATCGATTTTTCTATTTCCATTCCCCATTTTGGAGGAAAATTAGTATGGAAAATCACAAATCAACAGCCGTAGCCTTCAATAACAACAAAAAACCCTAACAATCCCAGAGAAGTGGGAGAACTAGATGTCCAGAGTTATAACAACACAATACTCAGAATGTCCAGTTCTCAGCAAAATACTAAAAAACAGAAAGAAACAGAGAAGTATGGCCTATTTACAGGAAAAAAATATTTGCCAGAAACTTCCCTGAGTAGGCACATATGTTGGAAGAACCAATGGAATCCATATTCAAAGAACTAAAGGATATTATGAAAATGCTGTCTGAACAAAAAGATGAAATTTATAAAATGGAAATTACATAAAAGAATCAGACAGAAATCATGGTATAGCAAAGTGCAGTAACTGACATGAAAAACTCTTTAAACATATTCAACAGTAGATCTGAACAGGCAGAAGAAAGGATCAGCAAATTTGAAGACAACTGAAATTATCCAGTGTGAGGAGCAGAAAAAACAATAATGAAAAATGAACAGAGCTAAGTGACCTGTAGGCCACCATCAAGTATATCAACACATGAAGGACAAGAGAAGGGAGGCAGAAAGAATATTTGAAAACATAATAATAAAAAACTTCCCAAATCTGATAAAAGCATGATTATACATATCCAGGAAGCTCAATTATGAACTCCAAGCAGTCAGACACCAAAAGATCTAGACCAAGACACATTATAGCAAAATTATCAAAATCTAAAGACAAAGAGGATTTTTGAAAGCAAAGAGAAGCAACTTGTCACTTAGGTTAACAGTGGATTTCTACTCCAAAACCATGGAGGCCAGAAGACAATGGCATCACATCTTTAAAGATCTTAAAGAAAAAACTATCAATCAAGAATTCCATATCCAGCAAAATTATTCTTCAAAACCAAAGGAGAAACTGAGACATTTACAGATAGCTAAAAGCTGAAAGAGTTCATTACAAGAGGCCTGTAAGAAATGCTGAAGGGAATTCTTTGTGCTAAAATAAAAGGACACTAGATAAGTTGAAGACATAAGAAGAAATAAAGAACAATGGCAAAATTAACTACATAGGTAAAGATAAAATCCTGTAATGTACTTTTGGTTCGATACTGTTCCCCACACCCCCAAATGACTTAACAGGCAAATGTGCATAAATACATATAATCTATGTTAATGGACATATAATGTATAAAGATATAAGACAACAATATAAGGGGTAGGGAGAGATATATGAGTACAGAGTTCATATACTACTGTAACTAGGGCTTTTTAGAAATGGAAGGTGACTCCAGATTGAAGCAGAAGCAAAGGGTAGGATGTCCTTTCTCTGCCTTCAGCGGATTTCTACCATGAGGGAGTAGATTTTCTTCTTTTGAGTCAGGATTTGCTTTATTTGATTCAGTGGAATACAGGAGCCTTACTTTATCATCCATTACCTCATCTGGCACCAAAATGATGGGCAAAATCAAATATACA
This sequence comes from Tamandua tetradactyla, assembly GCF_023851605.1. Classification (NCBI taxonomy): domain Eukaryota; kingdom Metazoa; phylum Chordata; class Mammalia; order Pilosa; family Myrmecophagidae; genus Tamandua; species Tamandua tetradactyla. Next base: position 54,420,804 of record NC_135328.1, on the reverse strand, counting down.
CTAATATTTACAGAAATGCTCAATGACAAAAAAAAGCACAAAGAAAGGGCAGTTAAAATCCTTGATGGGACGGACAGATGAAGCAGTAGGTGAAATCCACTTACAGAGAGAGTAAAATGTCCTGTTTTCCACTCAGCATGTTCTCTCAAGCCCCCAACTTGTCACCTCCCCAAACAGATATCTCACTATAAATGTGAGGACTACAGTTGCCAAGATGGATCTTAGCTCACCAATCTAAGACTCCTCCAGGCGTGGGAGGAAAAAGCAGGAAAAGTAGAAGTCGAATAAAGGAAATCATACTGGACTTGTCAAACACATTAATGCTTCAGCAACATGTTAATACTATATATAAGCATTAAAAAACTTAAACATTATACTGAGCAACAGAAACTAGATACAAGAGTAAAAATTGTATGTTTCTATTCATATGAAGTTCTATAACAGGCAAAAGTAATCTATAGCAAAAATAAGTGGAAGAGTGGTTGACTTGTTCAGGGTGGAGAGAAAGGAGACTGACAGGGAATGAACTGAGGGAACTCTCTGGGGTGAAGGAACTGTTCTACGGCTTGTTAGGAATTTGGATCACATAGGTGTATTCATGTCAAAAGTGCACAATTAAAATATATGCCTTTCATCTACATTCAACAGGAATACATCAATACTAGGGGTAAATAATCGAGGGAGGAGGACAAGAGTTAAGTGGAGGGTGTGCATGGGTAGTTCAGTGGTAGAATGCGTGCCTGCCATGCGGGAGACCCAGGTTTGATTCCCAGCCCATACCCCCGCACCCCCCCACACACCCCTGCCAAAAAAAAAGAGTAAAGGGGAGTTTCGAATTTTCTCTTTGGACTGGGTGTGTCTGTTATTTTGCTCTTTGGAGCAATGAAAATTGCCTAAAATTGAGAGTGATGACGACTGTGCAACTAAGTGAGGATACTGTGAAATGCTGATTGTTTATTTTGCAGATTCAAAATAAATAAACATTCAAGTGCTAGAGAACATGTGGTGAGAGGTATACCTATTCAATGTTAGTAGGGTAGCAGAAGGGGGCAACCGCTCCAGAGGATAATGTAGTGGATCCACAGGAGGCTAAATATAGAGTCACCATATGATTAGGCAATCCCATTATTACTCGGAATATACTCGAAAGAACTGAAAGCAGGAACCTGAATAGACATTTGCACATGGACGTTATGGCGACATCATTCATGATACCCAATGGATGGAGGTGGACAAAGGGTACACTGATGGAGAATAAAGGCGAACTGTGGTAAATACATATGATGGAATATTGTGTAGCTACAGACAGGAACAAAGTCATGAGGCACACAATGAGGTGAAGCAACATACTCTGAAATGTATACGGGTAATATATTAAACTATATAGAATTGCAAGACCTTGTTCCCAATATCTCTAAGATCAAGGCCAAAGACAAAGACAAAAGAAGATCCATATAGCAACTGAAGTTGCTGCTCCCTGCGTTCCCATGTCATCATTTCTCTCCTGCCAAATGATGTCAAAAGATTTGTGTCCCTAGTAAGCAGAGATGCACTTTGGTCTTGTCTTTCTAAATTATCGGTATTAAGTGTACTGGAAAATACCATAACCCACCTGCCCAGCCATCATCAGCATCGGTGTCTAGATCATCGAGGCCTTTCAGATTTTCCGCATTGATGATGGTAGGACGTGGTGCCCGTTCCACCAGCTGCCTTAGTGGACGGATGGGGCGAGTCATTCCCAGTCTTTCTTTTCTGTGAGAGAGAGGAGTAAAGATGCCAGATTTACATTAAGCATTCAGATGGAAGCAAAACCAAATATCTTTCCAAAAATAACTGCAAAGGTTCATGTTCACATTTAATGTTTAAATCATTTTCTTTAGTAAGAAATATATAATGAACAAATTGATCCCAGAGAGAAGTTCTGCCTCATTTTAGTTTGCTTAGTGCTAGTGCCTTGGGTAATAGCAATAAGCAAAAAGTACATGCCAAAAGTTCACCTCTCCTAGAACTTGACATCATTAACTCAATCTCTTGCCCAGTCCCAAATCCAAGCCACTCTACATATACTGACTGGGGTTTTAAGTTGGTCTTTGGGTTCATCATGTTCTCCAGAAGACAAAACCCTTTCAGACATCAGCCTATTATCTTATCCAACATCACCACCAAAGTAATCTCTACATACACGACTTCAATGTAGTCTTACCCATCTTGGTCATTCATCTGGAACTGTCTAAAAGGAACACGGGGTTCAAGGCGGATCTGAGGAAGGGGATAAGATCCTCGTTCCACTGTACCCTGGTTCTCTGATGACTGAGGCGAACACATCTGAAACATAACATCAATAAACAGGATTTTCTGGTAATGGCCCAAATCTAAATTTCACTTGAATTAGAATTCGTTTCAAAAAATGGAAAAAGGGAAAAAGAACCAAGAAAGTCTTGGGCTTCCTAATTAATCCTAACACCATCTCCCCCATTTCTTTCCTACTGTCAGTACGTAAATTTAGAGACTTGTATCTTGGGGAATACCTACCTCTTCTTTTTGTAAAGAACCAAGGCTAAAATAATATCTATATCACCAGGGAGAGAAGCCTGAAGCCCTTAAGATTTGAAAACAAGGAGAGAATGCAAAACTACTGGAAACTTCCAAAATAGTGCAAAGAATAAAAACTAAAGGGGGACATTCAACCAATTGAACTAGGTTCTGCTGGACATGAACAATCCAACTTCATGGGGAAAAAAAATGTACACTCTGAAGACTTACAAAAGCAGGAAGCATGTCATGGTATGTAGGTGGGTGGTATACATTTCCCATGAACTGTGAAGCCCCTTTTCGGACAGGCTGAGCCGGGCGGAGAGAGGGGTCCTTAGAATCGCTGGTACATGCCGAGGAGGGGGCTCCGTCTCCCGTACTTGAGTTCCTGCTGCCCAGCTCAGTTGGGGAGGTGCTCAGAGACGTGGCAGAAATTATGTTTCGCCCACCGCCCTCCCTCCAGCTTGTCACATCTGGAAATTGAAAGGGGGCAAAAGGGGAAAGGAAAGAGGGGGAAGGAGTGATTGTATGAGGTTCTGAAGGTCAAAGGACTCTTCATTCACCAAAAAAAAAAGCCCAAAGTGAAGAATCAAGTCAAATGGTCAAGCCTATCAGGGAAGATTGAGGGTAAACACCTGGCCAATGAGTATCGATTTGCTGAGGGGAGGGTCTGATTGCAAGAGAAATATTAAATAAGGTCTACACAGAGAGGAGGCAAGGAAAGGTAAATAAGACACGGACTTCATCTATTTACAGAAATCATACCCACCCACAGATATAATACCCTAAAGAAATTAAGAAACCCTGGTGAAAACAGACTTGGATCATTTCTTTGATAAATACTGACCTAGCCCCATGAGGATCAGTACCATGCTTAGCATTGGACTTTACATTAAACCAGAGTTCCTGAAAAGGTGTTTCCAAATCTTGGTTAGCAGGGGAACCTTTTTACAAAGAGAGTCTCTCATTCATAAATGAGATAAAGTGGAGGTGCTCTCATTCTAGCGTGGGTGTAGGAGGATCTGGAGCCCTATCTATCAAGTCTTTGACCAACCACCTCCAGTAGTCATGAGGTATTCATGCAGGTCGTAAGTTAAAACCTGAGGATTTAACCATCTTTTTAAAATGATGCTTTCCTTTCCAAATCTGATGGAAATTATTATAGGCCAACAAAAAATTAGATGAGCCAAATATCCCTCCTCTCAACTTTTGGTTAGGAGTTGAAACATGAAAGGTCCCCAAACATGATTCCTAAGAGAAAAGAACCAGACTGAAGTCATAAAATTGGAGTCTGCACCCAGCTCTTCAATCAGCTTGCAGCATATCTTTGGCAAGCACTGTGGTCGTTCCTCTTGGAATCATTTTCTAGTATTCTCAAATAAGGATATGGAACTGACACCAGAAGCTTCTTCTAGCAGTACATTTCTACCATCTATGAAGCAGCTTATCCTAATTAATCCCAGAAAGACATAAATCCTGGACTAAAGATTTTGATTATATATTTGGAGCAGGCAAAATAACCATGTGTAAGCCACTGAAAAGACAGTACTACTTTAAGTAAAGAATCACATGGAAGATGGTTCCATGAATAGTAAAGGACTTGGGGATTAATCAAGACAAGCAAACAAAGTCCTCCACATTTCAAGACCCAATCAAGTACAAAAAAACAAGAGCCATTTCAAAGTCCCCACACAGAACAAATATAAAGTCTCATTTCTAAACAGCACCTTAATTTTAACTTCTTCCTCTAAGAAGGAATATTACCAGCAAATATTGCTACACAATCCTGCTGAATGCTTGGCCAGAAACTAGGAGAAAGGGCAGCATAGATTAGTGCTATGCTGCCTACATAACAATTCACATGGGAATGAGTTGGGGGACGGTGGGGACTGGAAATCAGTCCTTTTAATGAACTCTCCAAGTGATTCTGATAGGATTTAACTAGGTTTAGGTACCACTAAACCTCTTGAATCAGGGACTCAAGTTAATCTGCCCTTGGTCCATCATTGCCATAACCACCCAAGCATAACAGAAATCTACATGAATGATGGGCAATGGGACAGGTCTGGACCAACTCAAAGAACAAGAAAGGCAGGAATGAACCCCCCCCCCCCAAAAACCTAGGAAATCAGTTCAACAGATGCAAAGATTAGGCAAAGGATCAATAACCATGTTTTCCAGGTAAGTATCCTGAGACTCCAGGAATTATAGCTATCTGAGAACTGGTACAGCTCTAAACGGCAGAAAGACAAGAAGTGGAAATTCTGCTTCCAACATGTGTCAAGACAGAGGTTGCCAGTTCACTTACTCTGAGGGCGGAGGCTTGGTCCTGGCCCATACGACAGATCTAAGACGCCCTTTTCTTTGCCAGCCTTGTCCTGCCCTCCAGCTGCTTTCAGCGTCGGAAATTCCTCGGGAGAGAAGGATAATAGTCGGCTTGAGCCCCTTAAACCTATCAAGAAAACCAGAATCTTAATGGAGCAAGTGCGATCAGGATCATCAGTTCTCTGCTTTACAAATTTCACGACACGCTTAAAGTTATACTACCCTGAAGCAGGCTCTTTTTAAGTGAGTTGTGATATACTGGTGTTCTATTCTGGCAGAGCACACTAGGGGTTCCCCAAAGGTGACAAGGAAAATATCACGCTAGCCCCAAAGGGCACCATATCCCTTCCCAGCTAACCTGCAGGAGCAGACAGTTGGTTACCATGGGCATGAGATAAGATATCATCATGCTCCAGCTCAGATCCTTTCCTGATCCTGGAATTCCGGAAGTCAGTAAGGTCCCTCTAACTGCCTTACATAGCAGACAAGCACAGTCTTCAACAAATCAGCCCAAGGAATTCAACAGCTTGCACATGAAGGTAATGTCAACTTATGGTGTGCCCCTCCCTGAAGCCTCCACAAGACTCCACCCTAGATTTACATGCAAGAGTACTTCCTAGTTCATCTGTCCTTCCTCTGCTCATTTCCATTTGCCATTTACTATAATACTCCCCAAGTCCATCAAGGCTAAACATTTTACTCTTTAACCCAGGAATCAATTTCTTTCTCTATTCTTTCATTCATTCTCCAACATTATAAACTCATTTAGAAAAGAAACCCTTTTTTATTTTTTTTCCTATCACCCACAGCACTTTGTACAGAACACCTACAATCATTTCTTAGATGAATGGATAATAAACAACACATTTTAGGATCCAGAGTGGGATTGGGTCCTGTCATCTGGAATATGCAGCACATGTTCAGCATTATATAAGTATCATACATTGATATTTACCAAATATGGCAAACATCATACACCACAATACCTGACTGTGTATACCTTGCTTTCTTTCTATCCGGTTAAATCCAAATTTCCTCCTAGGCATTAGTCTTAGCATCACTGATTCATGGACCTTTTAACTAAGGTAGACTTTGCCAGAAAGATGCAACTGGGATTACTACAGATGCACAAGGCAGCAATTTATTCACCATTCTATCTAGCAAAAGGTCCAAGGTCAAATAAACCTGCCAGGGTGATAACTGGACACATTATTCACCAATGATTAACCTGTGAAACAATTTCTAAGTGCCACAAAGGAACACTACTGCTATACTGAAGGAAGACCTTGACTCATACAGTAAAATTATGTTAAAAGGACATTGGCAGGAAAAAAAAAAGGACATTGGCAGGAGCGCATGTGTAGTTCAGTGGTAGGATTCTCCCCTGCTATGCAGGAAAACTGATTCTATCCCCCATCCCATCCCCTCAAAAAACTGTTGTGACCAAAATTCCCTATACCATACATATCACATATCTGTGTGTGTGTGTGTGTGTGTGTGTATGTATATATAGAAATACATATGTAGGGAGACACATACAAAAATAAATAAAAAGGCTATTGGCAAGAACAGGAAAAATCATGTTTTAAAAATACAGTACATTTGAAATTAGAAAAAAGATAAGAACAGCAAAAGTACTACATTGCTGAGTTGTACTTTTTTTCTGCCTCAAAAGTCATGAAGGTATTAATAGGAATGAACTAAACTTAACCCTCAGAGATAAATAGGATAAAAGGTAGAAGTCAAAATCTCGAGCCAAAGTAATAGTATTCTTAAGGCTTCGAGGCTTTATTAATGTCTCCTGGGTTTCTCTTAGATGAAACAGGCCAAACAACAAACTTCTACATGAGGAGAGTTTACTGATTCATGAAAAGTCTTTTTGAATTCCAGAGAGTCATGAAGACGTTTGTAGGTGATCCCTCAAATCCCCACACTCCTGATGACAACACTGACTTGAGGCCAGAGCATAAGAGGAGAACCAGAAGCCTGATCCTTATGCCAGCCCTGCCTGGGCCCAGATGTGTTTGTTCTTTCTTCTCTGGCTATTGGAACCACTTGTCTCACAGATGAGTTTAGATATCTGCAAAGTTTTTATTGTGCTTTATAATGATTTCCCAAATCAAGTTTATTTTTGATAGATGAAAGGTAAAAATGCATTAAAAAACATATAAACTATATCCCTCTCACCCTAGTGCCCACCCCATATGCCTACTTCAAACTCCCTTGAAAAGAAAAACAGATAATCTCTCTTCATCCATACACATTTTTTAAGTGTATTTTCCTTCAACCATATTTTTGGCACAAACAGTAACATACTATATATACTATTCTGCACCTTTTTAAACTTACTACATGATAGAGATCTTGCCATATCAGTAGAGAATTTGTTTTTTATTTTATAGCCAAATAATATTTCATACAAGTATCACAGTTTGATGAACATTTCAAATTATTTCCAGTCTTTTGCTATTACAATGTTATAATGAAAAATCTTATACACACACACATACACACACATATGTTATTCACATGCGGACAAGTTTATAGGATAATTTCCAAAAAGCGGAATTGCTAGGTAAGTTATATCTATTAGTATGCTAATAAGAAGTAACAAAATGCTTTCATAGGGTTATATCAATTTACACTGTTTTGTTTACTTTTTTAAAGATACATTCTACTTATTAAAAACAAACAAATCTCTAACTTCAGAAATAAAAAATATCTATATAAGCCAAAGCACCACTGAGTGACTGTTCTTTATAAAGTATCTTCAAAGACCTTTAGGAAACTGAAATGCTTGCCCACCCTCCCAATCCTTCCTTTCTGTTTATCTTACTTCTTACTCTTTCCACTTCACCTGCCAGACCAGAAAATAAGAAAAGCTTCTTTAATGTGGGGCTAAGTACTACTGCCTGGTCTGGAGTTATGAGCATCTGGACTGTGCCCTTAGCAACTACGGGGAAGCTGGAACTTCAAAGTCTATGTGGCACAGTTACTTACTGATTTGTCATTTCCCATTCAAGACTGAGGAAAAAGTTCCCAATTATACAAGGATTTCAACCCAGAAGGGGCATATTCTCCTAACCACTGAAGTCTGGGGATGTGGATACAGGAGAGGGTGGGACTTATAGGTAGCAGATTTTCTAATACAAGCTATAAAAGGTGAAAGTTGACTAAGCCCTGGTTGATAGGGATACACAGAATACAGAGGGTGACAACATAATAGGAGGCAAAGGTTTAAAAATGCTGTTATACTGCTTCATAGAAGAAAGAGCAACTGTAGGTTTTCATCAATTTAATACTTTGAAACAAGTGCTCTCTCTTTTGATTCTCCTCTAGCTAATTTGATTTTCACAGTGTGCTAGAAATATTTGAGCTAAAATGTAAAATTAGAAGAGTTCACGTAAAAAATCTGGATTTTGGGCTCCTCTCAAAATCTGCTACCCTGGGCCCAAATTCTCAAATGGTACCAATCACTGGAGGGAAGCCAGTGTTAACCCTCTACATGCATGCTCTGGTCCTACAGGCCCCACCATTCCTGCCCTCCACTCAAATCACTATATTCCTCTCTTCCAGGCCTGGCCTTGGAAGTCGTTCGATTTTATAATCCCTATTCTAAGCAGCTGTCCAGCATTTACTTTTTGAAACTGCACACATTTTTCCTTCACCGCATTTCCGCTATCATTCTTTTACTGAACTATTCTGTAGTAGCAGCAGCAGCAGACTACATTTTCTGAGTGCTTCCTATGTGTCAGGCACACTGCTAATGGATAACAAATACCACCTAACCCTAACTGCTTTTGTGTAAATATCCAAAACCAAGCAGTTCAATTCCCAAGTGCGGTTTATTTATAAACCCATGCCTGAAGCTAAGGCCACACCATACAACATCTCCTCCTTGCAGTCTCAGGAGAGAGGAAGTAGATGCATCTTGGCAGCACTATTAAACAGGTATTAATTCCATCGCCAGCACAGCTGAATTAAAGAACAGCTGAGCCAACTGCCTGGGTCTCCTTTATACACCTCAAGTGGAAAAGTCTTTAACAATAATATTAAATGAAATCAAAGAGCTGGAATCCTGTGGAAAATAGGCACTTCCACTACTGTGGCAAAGATAAGAGCTCCACAAAGCATTATCCCTCTCAGTAAAAGATTTCATAAAGATTCTGGAGCAAAAATTGCCTAGATCCAACCAAAGCAGACCAGTAAATGTACACATCCTATCAACCCACCCATTCCAATGAATCACACGCACTTACCACCTTCGTGTCCTACTGGCTTTCCATTCAGCTGTGCCCATGACTTTGGTCCACCTGGCACTGAATTTGTATTCTGGAAGAAGGAACAAATTTAGAAGACAGACAACCCAGTAAGTCCACTGTCCATTAACAGAGCATGTTAGAATAGGGGATAAAGGGTCTGAACCTTAGGTTCAAACTTGATATTGACATAACAGCAGCAGCTATCACTTACCAGGCAGTATCTAACCACATGAACTTTACATGTCATCTCACTCAATGCAACAGTGCTAGAAATCAGATACTGCTGGCCCTTTGTAGCGATAAGAAGGGAAGTGACCAGCTCAGGATGACACAGCTGGTAATACAGCAAAGTTAGAATTCAAACCCACATCTGCCTTCATGGAACATTTTGTCAGGTTGCCTCTCATGTCCACATAGAGCCACTCTACCTTTCTCTAGAGACAAAGACAAACCCCAATTCCAGGACATCTCAAAGAATGTGTGCCTTTGCCAACAGAGGGATGTAAACCCTAGAAATTCAACATGCCTGATCTTTCATTGGATGGGCTGGTTGAATCATCATTCTATAATTATTGTTCTTCTATAAGGCACAACTTCCCAAGTGAGAGGTCTCCCTCCTCCACTAATTTGGATTGCCCCGCCTCAAACTCAGTCCTACCAGCTAAAGTTTGCTGAAAGTTCATTATGAGCCAGGTATTATGCTAGGCACCCCCTACCTTACCGAATCCAAACCACATCCCAGGAAGTAGGTTCTGATAGTATTCTGACTGAGGCTCAGAAATGAGTGACTTGACACCAAGCTGGAGTGGCAGGGCCAGGGTCCATCCTGCACCTGCCTGGGTCCAAAGCCTTTTTGGGTCCTTAACCACTGAGTTAACCTGCCTTTCCCAATATCCAGCTTAAACAGCCTTTTTCTCTTCCAGCTGAAGGACCCACAAAACCAAGTTAATGAGCATGGAATTTCATCAAATACTGGATTAGATCACAGATTAAATCACTACTCTTGATGCAAATGTTCTAAAAAATGATCCTGGTGATGAACACTCAACTATGTAATGATCCTGTGAGCCACTGATTGTATACCGTCTGTGGAAAATGTGTGTGTGAAAATTTGTCAATAAAAATATTTAAAAATTTATGTTACTCTTTCTCATCCATATCATTCTATTCCAATCCACACCACCACCACTATACACACATGGCAGACAACTCTCTCTCTTGCTTTCAGTTTATAGCTGACCAGGAACAACAATCCATTTATTTCTCACAGAATTACCATGAATAATGCTTCATATGGATGGTCTGTAATTTCTACAGGTCTTCCCCACACAAACCACATAAGGGGATGTGCCAGCAGCATGAATAGGGCAGTGCAACTGGAGGTGGAAACAGTCCCTAAAGTGAGCTGGAAATTCGCCAAGAAGCAGAGGGGGCACTGGGGGATAGTCTTGGCTCTCCTTTACAACACCGCAACCTCATCCCATCCCAATGAATAGAAAGGGCATGTCCATAGGGCCAAAAAGGAGCTCCTAATATTGCTGGTGAATTTCATCCCAAGTACAGAAACAGCTATAATTGGAAAGTTCTCCTTCTGATATGTCTCTGCAAATGAAAGAAAATCAGGGGACAGCTAAGAGGAGTTCAACACTGGACAAAGTAACCCGCAGTCACTTCAGCAATTTTTTTCTAATAGATGACCAGAACCTGCTCAAGACCCAACCTAGAATGTCCAGTTGTGATATTCAGACACATATATTTTTAACAAATTTCAAAAGGGATTTTAAATAAATTTCAAAGGTAATTCTGACATATATCCAGGACTAAAAAACTATGGTTCCATCATTTATATTAGCTTCAAATTGGGGGAAATAAATATGAACTCAATTTTACATTTCCTAACTGATCAGCAGTTCCCAGTGAATTTAGGCCAATGAATACTGAGTCTCACATGAATTTGGATTTCTTTACCTTTTTCTTTAATTTCAAAAGAACAGTTCAGTTGAATTGAGGACAAGGTATTCTTCCGGCAACGCCATACACTTATTCCAAATGTGGTTTAATGCAGATTGGGGATGCAATATAAATAAAATACAGCAGTTTAAGTTGTTTTTAAGAAATCTGGTGGAAGCTAAATACCTAAGTCTAGATTTCCTTCTGTCATCTAAAACATTCAAAGATTTCTCATCTAGATTTCTGGCTATCAACTGAATATATCCTCCTGCTGGTCTCTGAAACCCCCCCCCAGACAGAATCAGAGGGACTTAGCGCAACGTAACTCTTTCTTGGTTAAATTCACAAATTTCTGTTTCAGGAAAAAAATTTAAATAACAAAGAATTATAGCTTGATATTTTCCAAAGTGCATTATTAGACCTAGTCCCTACAGAAATTCAGGCGAAAAAGTGTTCCTACAAAGGTTAAAATAAATTGAGCAGATTGAAATACTAGTGGTCAACGAAAGGGAGTAGTAAGGTATATAGCAAGTATGAGTTTTTTTTTTCTTTCTTTTGCTGGAGAGATGCAAATGTTCAAAAATATGACCCTGGTGATGAATATACAACTATGTGATGATATTGTGAGCCACTGATTATAACCATGTAAAGAATGCTTGTATGTCAAGAAGATTTGTATGTCTGTTTGTTGTTTATAATAAAAATTTAAAAATAAAAACAAAAAAGCATTCCTAGGACAAATAAATTAGGGAAATGCTATTATGTCTTCTTCTTACAGATTTATAATATGCACTAGCATATTATATAATTAATTAATATATATATTAAGCATATTAAAAGAATTGGGAAGTACCGCCTAATTTTATTTCCCAAACTTACCTGACCATTAACTCTTTCTGTGACTTAATACTTTTTGTCTTCCTGTGGCACTAGTTTCCACGGAACACATTCAGGAAAACCCTGATGTAGCCTGTAGTCTAATTGGAGTGATCTCATCTCAAGGTAAGTTAATAGGAACCAAATTAGATAAATGTATTCAATTCCAGATCTGGGGTCTTTCTCCAAAAACTGCAGATTAAATTACTTTTTCAATGACCATGACTATTTATTTCCCAACCATACCTCTCAGTGACAGTTCCTACCAGATCCCAACAACAGGGATGTTTAGGAATCACAACACCTGAGAAACATTCAGGATGTGGTCTCCAGCCAAACCTACCTCCTGACTGATTGACTGTGTCGGTTTCTGTAAATTGGAGACAGATTTCTGCAAACCCGGCTGCGGCAGCGACTCCGGCAGCTGAGAGGCCGTTGCACTGGAACTAGACAAAGGCAGGACAAACAGTTGGATTAGATATAGCATAGGGCATACTGACAAGGTCCCTTTGCATTTCAGAAAGCCATAGCTGTTCAGTTGTTCACAGAAAACAAGGTATTTGCCCATCAAAAATAATACCTTCCCCAATAGATTCTAATACTAGCAAAGACTAATGAGAAGACAAACTAAGTTTACGGTCTATTCACTTTCTGACATTTTACAGGACAGAAGAGTCCTCTGCCTTTTAGTAGAGCTTTCCATTTACAAAAACTGAAAGTTCATTATAAACAATGAACACGATGGAGGATTTACTAATGGAAAAATTGAGTCACTAGAAGGCAGGAATCCTGAGCCCCTCACTCCTGACGAAGAGCTTAGAACTACTTAGGGGGCTAAGTGCCTTATAACATGCAAAAGATTTTTTCACCTTCTTTTTGCTCATAAAAGAAATGTACGCTCGTAGTAAAGATGCATTTACAAATATATATACATATAACACAAAATCCCTCACAATCTCATTCTTATGGGGAAAAAAACCACAAGCAGATTTTTCTATACATATGGTAATAACATTTTTTAACACAAGTGGCATAAAACCACAGATACAATTCTGCAACCTGCTTTTTTACTTAATGTTTCTTGAACATTTTTCATGAGAATTTAACACACAGATCTACCTTTCCTTTCATAACATGGCACAACTGGATGGAAATAATTTAACCAGTTTGGTTTTGTTTTTCTAGTACAGATAAAGTATCAATAAGTATTTTTGTATGCATATCTGTACATTTTTATGTAATTAATTCAGTAGTATGAGTTCTTAGAACAGGAATAGCTAAATCAAAAGACAGTAATGTTTTGAAATGAAAAGATACTGCTAAAATGCCCTCCAAAAAGGTCATATCAATTCATTTACACTCCACAAGTACTCTTTTGAAAGAGCAAAAAAGGGCTCTGAATGAAGATTTCTGCTCTGATTCAGTAGCTTTCCAGTCACTCTTCCTATTCAACTTTCCACCAGAAGAGATTCAGGAGAACAGCAGTCCATCTGGCCAGAAACTGCTTAATGCCAGTCAATGGCCTATCTATAAGCCGAAGCCAAATTCTACAGAAACACACTCTTCCAAGGTTTACTTAACTCAAGTAACTCACCATTCATGGTTATTACAAAATGAAGGCCATTGATTCTCCTCTCACATCACCTTCTACCTAAAACAGAAGCTTCCAGGTAGTGTCACTTTTGTGTACTCCAAACCTAAGCACTGTGTCCCCACAGTTGTTGGGCTCCCCATTTTCACCACCTCCCAAATATCCCACAGAAAGACATGGACAAGAGCCAGATGACCAGGTGCCTTCTCCAACACTCTCTTTCACTTCAAACCTGGCAGACGTGCTTCAGCACAATTGACCCTCATTAAAGCCACCTAATAGCCTTCTATTTCAATGCTGAGAAATACTGGATAAAAGGAAGAGATCCTTGATCCTCTTCTCTCTAGAACTTCTAGTAGCAGAGGCATTTCAATGCTTACACTGAAATATGCATATCCATTTCATTACAGAGTTCATAGTGTGTACCATTTGAATAGAATGATGGTGATAATAGGTGACATCTACCATAGGCATCCTCTACGTCAGGCTCTGTGCTTAACTACTTGACATGCATTATATCATCTATTCCTTGTAACCACCCCTAGTAGCTAGGTATTATTCCTACTTCACAGAGAAGGACATGGATGCTCATAAGTCAATAAATGTTCAGGTTCCATATAGATAATAAAATATTCTGGCTGGAAACCACACTCAGACCTGATTCCAAAAGTCATACTATGCTGCCAATCAAAGCATAATTTTTAGAAAAAAATTTAAAATAACTTTTAAGACCCTACTTCAGCTACTATTACTTTATAATCATCTGACTAAATTGCTTACTTTCTACTTTGGTCTGCTAAATTAACTGGAGGGAATAGTTTATAAAAGGTGCCTTGGCCATTTGCAATATAAGCTTGAGAAAAAAGGATACTGATTTGCAGGCTATATTCTGGGTCACTTTTACTTTCTGGTTCTCTAACATCAGCAGCCACACCACAAGGGATACAGGGGCAAGAGAGTACATGATACTGAACTAGTTTTGTTTTTATTCTCCAGTAGACAAACCCTAGCAGCAGGTTTTTGCCTACCAGATTTCCCTTCTTTGTTCCCCTTCCCACACAAAAACTTTCCTGTACACCTTGGCACTGTCTGGAATACAGAGTCAGAGAAGGCTCACCACGGAAGTGAACTAAGGCCCCAGGGGCCTAAGGGACTCACTCGCCCAGAGTCATGCATCCCAGGCAGAGGTGAAACTAGAATGGGGGTGTGTTATTTTCAGCTCCACCACACAGCAGCCATAACAGTTGCTCTGTTTCTCTAATGACAATACTTGTACCAGACCCTGCCTGAGCCCACCCCCTAAGGCTTCCATAAATGTTATGTTGGTGGTGGGGTAAGCCTCCAGGGAGACTGCTATACAGTGACCTCGGATAATAATGAATCTGTTTTGTTCTCATAAACAACTGGACTATTTGGAGCAACTACAAAGCAGTCGCCTCTGGCTGGGAAGCTGCTGGGCCCACAATTAGGAAGCCCACATTTTTTTCTCAATCTTGAGTTCAGAAAACAGGGACTACCACTAGGAATGAAGAGTTCAAGCACCAGCTCTGTCTACAAGGTTCTTACAGGAACTGGGTCTGAATTATTGCATAAGCTTCTCAGGAGTGATGAGGCCTTTCCTAATGAGGCACAGGGAGACAAACTAGCCCCTGGGGATAAGGCTGCCCCCAGAAACATTGCTGAATCAATTCCAAAAGCCAAGAGAATTGAAGGAAGGGAGCAAAAAACATCCTACACAATAGAAATCAGAGTGAAAGAAGCTCCATTTGATACCTCCCCATTTCTCTAGTCCTGTTGTACAAGACCATCCACCTTCTACCAAAGGAAAAGATGCTAGGAGCAATTTATGAAACTACAGCTTCCTATTCATCATCTGCCCTCCCTTGCTTCTTACCTCTTTGGGTCTTGCGGATCCTGCTTGTTTGCCCATCCCGTTCCGTCCTTGGGTACTATAACGATGTTGGGGTCGTTTCCTTTGTTTTCAGACTTTAAGCTTGGCAGGTTTGCAGGCGGTGGCATACGCCGGGCTGTGGCAACTTTCCCGAGACTCTGTAAGCCATGTCTAGGAATAACTTCAGAAAAGAAGGATTAATACAAATAAAACACAGAAGTCTTACAGAAGGAAAGGAGCTGGATTCATTCAGCTCCTCCTTCCAGCCCTAAGGGATAATGACAAAGCCAACCAAACAAAAAACAGTGGGCACATTATCAGTGGAAACAAACCAGTGTAAGAAGTGTTGGTAGTCACTCTACAAGCTCTTCCACGAGGACTTTAGATACAAAGGAGGGCTGAAAATTTGTACACAGTTTTCCATTTTACTAGTGGGCAGGGGACAGCTCAGAAAGTGGAAGTGGGTTTATGATACGGATGAGAAGAAGGCCCAGAATCCTCCATCCCACACCATAACCACCTCCCTGCAAGGTAAGACTGCTTTGGCCTCATTACAGAAGTCTAGGTTCTTGCTCAAATCAAGCGTGAGCAAGATTCCCCTCATGTTCATAATATACGCATGGGATGTGGGAAAGGATGAACATGAACTTTTCCCATTAAATTCCAGAATATCAGAACCATGAAACCTAAAAAAGGGTAACTAATGCAAATTAAGTTCCATTCTACCTAGCAGACAGAAAATACCTGTTGCTTCAAGAAGAAACGACAGCTGGCGATAACACTCCAACTACAGGAGAGTCGGGAAAGTCAAGGATCTGAAATCAGGCCTAGTAATTTCAGAGCCTTGAATACCTGGTAACTACTACAGGCCCAGAATACCAGTTCACAACGATCACATCTGTTTCACTAGATGGGACACATTTTGGGTTTTCATGGTTTTGACCTGGAGTTTCTCATTCAAGAGAAAGCATAAAGAAGTGGCTTTCAACCCCAGTCCTTACCTGAGGATCTGATTGCGTCTACTGATTTTCCTTTATACTTATCAAACAGGCTGAGAGTCGAATACTTGCTTTTCCCATCCTTGCCCTTGGTTATTTGCCCCAAACGATCGGACATTGCGATGAAATGTCATCTAGTAAGGAAATTTTTCTGGGCACCGCTCCCAATCAGCCTTAGAAATGGAAAGAAAGAAAAGTTTCAATTTGCTATAACTTTCTGATCCAATTAATTTAATCTTTAAAGATCATGGATCTCCTTGAAGATCTGTTCCTAGAAAAATGCCCTTATCATTCACAGGTAGTTTTGTTTAAAGGCATTTTGTAGAGACCCCAAGATGATTCACGGATTCCCTGTTAAGAATTCTCACTGGGAACGGGGAGAAATTCAACTTCCCCAAGTTGAATTCTTGATATTCTCACAAGCAGTGGGCACAGCCAAAACTATAGGCTGAGCCCCCAGTCTTGGGGTTTGTTCATATGAAACTTAACCCCAAAAATGATAGGTCAAGTCTACTTAAAATTCAGGCCTAAGAATCACCCCCAAGAGAGCTTCTTTTGTTGCTCAGATGTGGCCTCTCTCTCCAGCCAAGACAAGCAGTCTCACCACCCTCCCCGTCTCTGTGTGGGACAACACTCCCAGGGGTGTGGACCTTCCTGGCAACGTGGGACAGAGATCCTGGAATGATCTGAGACTAAGTATCAAGGGATTGAGAGAAGCCCTAGAATGAGCTGAGACTTAACATCAAGGGATTGAGAGAACCTTCTCAACCAAAAGGGGGAAGAGTGAAATGAGACTAAGCTTCAATGGCTGAGAGATTCCAGAGTCAAGAGGTTAACCTGGAGGTTATTCTTATGCACTAAGTAGATATCACCTTGTTGTTCAAGATGTAATGGAGAGGCTGGAGGGAACTGCCTGAAAATGTAGAGCTGTGTTCCAGTAGCCATGTTTCTTGATGATGACTGAACAATGATATAGCTTTCACAATGTGACCCTGTGATTGTGAAAACCTTGTGTCTGATGCTCCTTTTATCTACCGTATCAACAGACCAGTAGAACATATGGAATAAAAATAAATAATAGGGGGAACAAATGTTAAAATAAATTTAGTTTGAAATGCTAGTAATAAATGAAAGCGAGGGGTAAGGGGTATGGTACGTATAATCTTTTTTTTTTCTGTTATTTTATTTCTTTTTCTGTTGTCGTTTTCTTTCTTTTTCTAAATCAATGCAAATGTTCTAAGAAATGATGAATATGCAACTAAGTGATATTAAGAATTACTGATTATATATGTAGAATGGAATGATATGTTAATGTTTTTGTTAATTTTTTAATCAATAAATAAAAAAAGAAAAAACTAAAAAACTAAAAAAAAAAAAAGAATTCTCACTGGGCTCCAAATTGCTGGAGTTTACTGAAGACGGCCAGACAGCATCAATCATGAAATGTAAACAACACACTGAGACCTCTCTCCAAGTCAAGGATAGCTCTCAAGAGGGAAAAGTAAATGCTCACTGTGTGTGGCACATCTATGCAACTTCAAAAATAAGGTTGGCAGAATAGGGGAAGTACATAATTTCCCTAATTTCAAGACTGTCCATCTAAAGGATGAGCAAAATTAAAGAGAAGCAGCCAAAGTAAGTGTCAAGTGTATGCATTTCAGTATCAGTCAGGTATACGTACTGTTCAAAATAAGGATCCAGCAACCAGAGGAAAAAAAATCTGCTTAGGCAAAAAAATTATGGCTCTCTAAGGTACACACATGGGAAACAAAATACTTCTCCCAAGCTAACAAGTGAGACCACGTGGAGGCATGTACCATCTAAGGCTTACCCTCATCACTTATTGACAACCTTGAAAGGCAACCAACAAACATCCTCTCTCTGCCATCTTCCAATTTTCTAAAGGTGTCCAGAAGAGTCCACTAGTACTTCGTTCATTTGTTTAGTCACTCACTCATTCACTCGCTCACACACTCACTCATTTATTCAAATACTTACTGAGTACCTACCACATGTTAATGAGCGCTATGTGTCAGGCACCAAGAACTCACTGAGATGAACAAGAGGTAGTTCCTGACTCAAAAGCTTCAGCGCCTTTTATTATACACCCAATCTTTGCTACTGATTCTATACTTCTTGATTATAAAAAGAAAATTTATGTAAATAAACATTATTTTCCACTCTAATTAACATATGGAAAATAAAGGTAAATCATCTATGTAGGCATACTGATAACATAAAAATATCCACTGATTAATAAAAGGCACTTGGTAATAACTGCAGCAGTACAGTTGGCTATGTCCTCATCTTGTTCTAAAGCTCTGCAGACCAGCTGGTACACGTCTAGAGTGTTGGGGAGGTCCTTTTTGTATCCAAAAAGATGATTTTAAAGATAAAATTCTACATTATGATCCAAGACAATATATGCTATCAAAGCAAAGGGAGAAAAGATCAATTACAAAGTAGAGCCAAATAAGAGTGAGAGAGGAGAAGGTGACACTACATGCCTCTATGCAGACTGAGCCCAGTGCCAATGCCAAACATGAAAGAAGTCTGCTCTTACAAAAATCTGGGTGTGTTCATTTTCTCTTTGATTTAACAAATAAAGACTGACTGACACCTACAATCTGCCAGTCGTTATCCCAAGTGCAAGTATATATAAGCATGAAATTCCTATTAGGAAACACTCAAAAAAAAATGCACATAAATGGATGCCAAGTACTAAGTGCTGTTTTTGAGAGGACACCTATCGGTGGAAAGCTTAGCATTCCTTCTTCTGGGAACTGCTCCTCTCCTCCCAACATGGTTTCTGCCACCCTGGCAGGGTACTTAACTTCCTCACCCAAATCCTGGCTCAGTTAGGTGCAGTCAAGAGGCAAGTACCGTCAGGATGTTTGAAAATATGTAGGAGCATTTTCAATAGTGACAATCACAGAAGTGCTACTCACATTTAGTAGCCAGGCCCAGGAACGTTAACTATATTACAACGTGAAGGACAGTCTGGCACGAAGAAAGGGAACACCAAAAATGCCCACAAATTAAAAACTGTTCTCAGGTTCACATGTCAGAAGTTACTCGATGCCAGGGTCTATTTTATATACAAGAAGTAAATAATGTACGACAGGAAAGAGTATCAGACAAAGTATTCAAATCTATATTCTGGTACCTAAGACCTGGAAGTCTCCTCACTCTATGGTTCTATTAACACACCCCTTTATATTTAAATCTCCCTTACCCTAAACTGGCACCACTGAATTTCTACCCTCCCCAACCTACTAAGAAAAAAGTCATTAAATAATAAGAGTATCCTTCCCTAGGCTGAAATATAAGCTCCTTGAGGCCAGGAATCAAATCTTAGTAGCTTCATAATGACTAGTACTTAAAGGATTTCAAATAAAAATTAACTTGAATTTCTCCATTAACACTAGATAAGATCAAGAGTCAGAACCTAGAATATAGGTTACCAGGGAACAGAGTGGGGGTAGGGACAGAGTTAAGGCTTAAAAGGCACAGTTTCTATTTGGGGTGATGGAAAAGTTTTGGTAATAGTTGGTGAGATGATAGCACAACACTGTGAACATAATTAACAGCATTGAATCACATATCTGAATGTGGTTAAAAGGGGAAATTTTAGGTTGTATATATGTTATTAGAAAAAAAAAAAAATTCCAGGGAACTGCATGCACAACACAGTGATCCTAAATTAAACCTCTTACCATGAGTCAGAAAAGGAACCTAAAGTATTAGAGACTAAAAGAAACCAGTATAAAAGCTGAGCAACAAGAATACAAGCTGACACTGGTTGGGCTTGAACTCAGGCAGTGCTAAGGCTCCCAGTGTGAACAAGACATGTGGCTCCTGCCCTCACAGAGCTCACAGTCTAGAACAGGATGGCCAAACAACAGCCCAGGGCGCTGGCCAATGGCCTGTTTTTGTACAGTCCTTGAGCCAAGAGTGGGTTTTTATTTCTTATATATATATTTTTTTAATGTAAAAGAATATACAATAGACCCTGGGTAGCCTGCAAAGCCACAAGTAGAAAAACTTTGCTGACCACAGATCTAAAAGGAAGAAAAACACTTTCAAAGGCTTCCAGGCAGGGTTGTAGAAGGTGCTACTGCTAGATGTGGTCCAGCCTGGGAATTCTGGTAGGGTGTCCCTGAGAAGTCCCTAAAGCCCGAGTAGGGGTCCACCAAAGGGAGGAGGGTCCAGGGTCCAGGCAGAGGATAGGGCATGTGCCTTTTATACATTAGGAGACTATCCATGGAATATGAAGGGATTACTTGTGAACTCTGTATCTAATCCTTTCTTTTAACAAATTCGTCATGATAAGCAGAATAATGTTCCTCCAAGGATATTAATGTCCTAATCCCTAGAACCTGTGAATTAGGCAAAAGGGACTTTACAGATGTGATTAAGTGGAGGACCTTGAAATGGGAGATTATTTTAGATTACTCATGTAGTTTGATAAAATCAGAAGGGTCCTTATAAGGGAGAGGTAAGAGGTTCTGAGAGAAGATGTGGTGATGGAAGCAAAGGCTGACACGATACACTTTGAAAACAGAGGAAAAGGTCATGAGCCAAGGAATACAGCTAGCTCTAGAAGCTGGAAAAGACAAAGAAACATATTCTTCCTTATAGCCTCCAGAAGAAATGCAACTCTTATGACACTTTGATGTCAACACTTTTTCAGACTTTTGATCTCCAGGACAGTAAGATGATAAATTTGAATTAAGCCACTAATTTGTGGCAATATAGTCATGATAGAAAATTAATACACTCATTTATTCAACATATTTTTTTTTTTTTTTTTTTTTTTTTTTAAAGAGAGAGGGAGGAAAGGAAGGAAAGACAGAGAAGGAAGGAAGGGAGGAAGAAAGGGAAACATTTTTAAACATTTTCTTGTTTTATTATATTTCGTTTGTTTGTTTATTTTTTACATGGGCTGGGGCCGGGAATCGAACCGGGGTCCTCCGGCACGGCAGGCAAGCACTCTTGCCCGCTGAGCCACCGCGGCCCGCCCTCAACATATTTTTATTGGGCGCTACCATGTGCCCAGCACTAAACTCAGCCTGAAATGTAAGAGGCCAAGCTGGATACAACCTCAGTATACAGAGATGATGGGACATGCCCATGGTTATGGGCTAATTAACAAAGTATGTTCTAGACTTTCGTTTTGGTACAATGATGAAAAACACTCAATTGCACCTAGATCTCTGCCGTCCCCAACTACAGCTTTTACTTGGCCACTAAATCCAGAAACATATCTGAATGAAACCAGTGGTGCTTTTTGCTCTGTGGCGAGTGACTCCTTCTCACACACCTTGCAGATGTATTGATTTAGCATCATTAATATAAATTCAGAAAACTAGTTCTTCACTAAATTGAAAACTAAACTAGCGAAGGCTAGAGAAGGAAAAAAAATTTTGGTTTTTAAAATTACATGTCATTTAATTCTGAGGCCAAAAATATTTTATTTCTATGGATAGTGCTAGAAAGTCTTCCTAAAACCTGTTAATCCTCCACCTCCTGTGAGTTCACTGGATACAAAGAGATCTTTCTTTGACTTCGTACTGTCTGGAACTGTGGAGAGAGGTTAGAGTGGATGCAGAAAGTTCTTGGACTCTCTACTTGGAGCACAGCATTCTTCTCTGAGAACTATCTTCCCACTCCCATCCAAAGAAGCCCCTGCAGCCAGATCTGCACTAAGAGACCAGGACCAGAAGTCTAACCACTGCCGCCACTCCTCACAACCCTGATGGGGGGCAGAAAATCTGGGAAAACATAAGTTACTCTCCAGGGAATTCAGTCAGAACTGCACCTGAGAGATATCATCAGTAGGTCTACAACTGTTGCTTGAACTATGTTAATTACTGGAATTAACCTCCCAGTAAATCCAATCAGTCAGCAAATACTAACTGGGCATCTACCATGTCCTAGGTACAAGTCATTGCTACTACAGAGCCTCGGGGAAGCCACTACAGAGAGCACACTAGACTACATGCACATTTTCTTTTGAGTGCTCACCTCTACCTGTAAACAACTTCTGCACTATTGTGCATAATATCAGCCCCTCTAAACTTCAGTTTGCCCATCTACTAAATGCAGGACCTGGACAAGATCTCTCAAGCACCAGCTGACTCTAAAATCAAATGCATCAGTGTTAGTACATGGAATTACTAATGATTTATTCTCAAATCAGCTATCTCCTCCCATACACCTGGGATTCTACAGTCCCACATAAACTTGGGATGCTAATAGGCAATGCAACTGAGTCACTATTGCTAAGGAAACAACACCTTTGGGGAAGGGGTTCTGAAATTTGTTCATTTAAGCTCTTCACCATAAGACTGCAAAGATGGAGGTTTCTCTTAGGCCAGTCCTGGCTCTAAAGGAAAATTGGGGATGGCTATTCTGCTTGCCAGTTGGTTTTCATAAATATCAGGCAAAGGATACTGTTAAAGTAGAGGTTTAACCAGTTTTCAAATATTTACTAAGTTTTTTTTTTATCCATCAAAACACATACACACACACACACACACAAACAACACAAGCTATACTGTCCTCACCCAGTGGCAAGAGGAAAACAAGCTGAACACCTGGGTATAAATCAAGAAGCCAGCCAAGGCAAGAGAACATGCCTCTCAGTAGGTTAGAGGCATGTTCATTAAAGTCTGACTCATGCTTGGATCTGAAGGACAAGAACTGACTAGGTACCAGGTCGTTGTGAATGAGCTTGGACCTACCCTGGTTCACAGCTTTCACACTACTCTCTCTCCCTTTTATAAGCAACAGAATTCTATTTGGGTTTTGCAAAGAAAATCTAATTTGGAACCCCAGATATCTGTGAATAACACAGATTCAAGGCAATGGTGCCTTAGCTGAGGAGTCCTGCCTGTACCTGGGCCCCTGCCATTCATCATCTCTTCTTACCCATAGTAGCCCCACTCCCCCCGACTTCTGTATTTCCATGGGGCTCTAGAACATTTTGTAAATAGCTGGTCTAAAAGAAAATACCAGTGAGTACATGAAAAAAAAAAAAAGGCCTAAAAATCCACATGAAGACAGCTTTGGAAAATGAAGAAAAGGACATTTAAAAGTGAATACTGGCCTCCATATTTTCACAAGTTATCAAAGAAGTACTTTCTGAGAGGTCCAGGCTTTGTTCACCAACAAAGGCAATTGAATATCCAAGCTCCACTTCCCCAGACAGCTGTCCCACTTGTCAAACAGGTTACTGAGTCTCACCTGCTACCTGTCCACCAGAGAAAAAATCTTCCTGAGCTCCATTTTAGCAAAAGCCAATTTCAGGTACAGAATTAATTTCACTCCATGCTTGGGGACCAGTCAGTGTTAGATGCCTAACCAAGTGATTATGGGATGGCCTGTAACCTACTGGGGAACCACTAGAGCTACAAATTCAGTGTTAATCACAGTGGCTGCTGGCACTCCAGAGAGCCAAGCACCCTGCTAAGCCTTAGCACTCTGACTCCTCACAACTCTATCTGGAAATACTATTGTCATCAGCCTGTTTTACAGAGGACACTAAGGTTCCGGATAGAGAAATAACTTGTCCAAGGTCACAAAACGACAGCGCATGTAGGCTACAGAGCCCCAGAGCCTCGTCTGGATAACACCACACTATGGACTACCTGCCTGAGGAGCCCACCTCTAGGACCTTGCTGCTGCTGCTACTTTTGGCTTACCTGTGGGAGGGTGCAAGATAAAAAAGACAGATGCATACAGCACTACTATGAGTCAACCCAGGCTCAATGGCCATTTTCTGGCCGACTGCACAGATGATGGTACCAGAAGAGACTTCAAAGACAAGCACTGTATTTATGCCAATGCATCCAACAGCTAGATTTTCATCAAAGGCAAATCCAAGCCTTTTACTTTTTGCATATCTCTCAGAGTCTAAAAACATTCGGTCAAAATCATCTGCCTCAAGTAGTCCTCAGTCCTCAGAATAAAAGGAGACATTCACCAAGGACACAGCACTTTGCTTCAGTTACCAATACTCAGTGCTCCAGCCCAAGCCCTACTGTCTCAGAGCACAGGCAGATGTTTGGGAAAACATGCAATCTGCTAGGCAAAAACAAAAAAAAAAATAAAAGTACAGCACAATAAAGCCACTATTGTTAGGCACAAGCCAAAGACCCCAACCCAGGGCTGGGAAGAAAGGAAGACAGACTGTTTATGGATGGAATGGAAAGATCCCGTACCTGGACAAAACACCAAATATCACAGATGGAAACTGGTAACAGGCTGTACAAACACTTCAGAAAACAATTACACAAAAGCCTTTCCTAAAAGGGCTTGATCATTAAACAGTTTACTTGCACTGTATGTTACCCCATGCTCTGCTAAATTTCTATCAAAAAGTAAAAGAACTATACCATAAAATACAGGTACAAGACTAATGAATAAATCTATCCTTCTTCAATATGCCAATGTGGGATAAGCTTGGCAAAAAAGAACTTTAACATAAGGAAGGCTTCACATCACCTGCTTCAATCCTCAAATGTTTACTGATCATTAATATTGTGCAGCTAGGTGCTGGGGATATGGAGACAAAGGAGACTTCATCCCTGCCCTCCAGGAACAAGGGTCTGCAAGTTTTTTCTGTAAAAGGCCAGACAGTAAATTTTTGGGCTTTTCGGCCATTGTAACATGAAAGCAGTCACAGACAATATGTAAATATATGCACATAACTGTATGCTGATAAAATTTTATTTACAAAAACTGGAGGAGGGCCTGATTTGGGGTTGCAGTTTGCTAACCTGAGTCTAGAGCGTTAAGAAGATGTGGAAATGAATAAATTACAATACAATTAAATCAACAAAAAGGGTTTTTCACATAGGTACCAGGACTAGCTGGGGTACGGAGATCTTAGTTGAGTTTTGAAGGAATCTTCTGCTATCTCACTGAGCAGTATCATGATAACTCTGCACACCTCTAGCTTTCAGAGGCTCTCTACATGGCACCTATCAGAAATGCTGGGGTGGTTTTCAAGAAAGCCACAGAGCACCCACATTTCTTGGTTCTCTCATAATAAGCAGCTAGCTCATCTGTAAAGACTGGACTCAGCTGCACAATCATTCCACCTGCAGAAATCCAAGCAGGTACAGCACAAACCTCTATTAGAAAAAGTTCCTTGAAAATAAGATTTGAGAGAAAAACAATATGGTGGAAGCAGGATTTCCAGTAACCCAGTGGTTTGTCATGGAAGATGTTAGTAACCACTAAAAGAGGACCACTACTGCCCCCCCCTGAGAAGAAAGCAACAGAAATGAAAAATAAGAAAAAAAGGCAGGGCCGAGGCACTTCCCCACCCAATTCTCATGCAAACTCAACCTCGTCCCTTACTCTCCTGGCACTGAGAGTCAGCATCTTACCTCTACCCTGTGCTGGTTATGATTTTGGGCCTGTTTCCCAATGGATTAAATAGAGGACAAACATACTTTTATCCACAACAGGTCTGTTGTAAGGAACATATGGGAATATGAATACAAAGCACTTAACTCAGTGCTGGTCCTTAGAAGGTCCTCAACCTATGTTGTCAATCTGCTCTTGTTTACCTCTTGGCTGCCCTTCTGCCAGTGTCTGCTTTACAAACACTACTATGACTCATCTTTTCAGACTACTATGCAATGAGGGAAGCCTCAAATTTCCCAACAGGACTGCTCTCACCCACCTCTGGGCTCTCACAGCACTGGTACTGGGCAGATCTGGCACCATGCTTTGACCTCCTCATACGCACCAGGGGCCTGTCCCCCTGTAATGTTATATGATAGCGTAAGGGCACTAATTTAGAGCAGGTCTTCAAAAACCACGAGAATAAATTCACAGCTGTTTAGAATCTGTTGGCGGACCCCTTTAATGAATCATCAAGAGACAGAAACTTACTTTCATTCTCAGAAAGAAAGCCTCTTGAGATAAACACTCCACCATGACTACATTTGAAACAACACTAAAGTGTCCCAGTTTCAAGGTTTCCCACTTCAGGGAAACAAACAAGATATTCAGTGCAATCACACACAGATATTACAATAGACTGCTGCCTCAAGGAGGTGTTTAATCCCAGTCCAGTCTGCCTTTTATCCATGACATTTTTTAGTAATAAAAGGAGTACAGAAAAACTATCATCCATAAACCAGCTCCCAGATACACTGCTTGATTTCTTTTCACCCAGCAAGTCACTGAATTCAAGTGCTACCATACAGCAATACTTAATTATCTACCTTGTGCTACTTTGTTCTACAGTGTCTTTATTTCTTATTTCAAGAATCCAGCAATTAAGGTCATAAAACATTTTATATAAATTCTAAACATACTTGCTTTTTTGTTTAAAAAAATGAATATTATTTTAAAGAAGCTTAGAGAAGACTGGAAACAAGCTGTGTATCAGCTCACAGAAGAAGACATCCCAGTCAGCCTCTGGCCAGCCCAGAAGTAACTCTGTTTACATCCAAAGGCCTTTCCTGAAAGAATGACTTCATCTGTAGAAAGCTGGAATCCAGGCACAAAAGGAGAGGGCAAATCAAGCAGCCTGGCTTTGGCAGAAAGTGGCTTTCTTAAGACCAGGAGAAAGCATTCCTTATCATCTTCCCAAATCCTATGTCTTCACAGATTCTCAGATGAAAAAGAAACAAAAGGCATCTATCATCTACTATATAATAGCCACCGCTGACTAAATAAACTCAAAACTAGCCCAAGGACAACTCACCAGCCTCTCTAGGGCAAACAGTTCCTACAGATGAATTCCTTCTTGTAGGTAGTAGTTTTTCTAGACTGCCAAAAACGAAAGGAGCCAGTGAGTCCACATTCTACCTCCTCCACTTTATTATTGTTATTTCATCTACAAAATAGAGACAGAATATCTACTTTAGAAGACTGTCTGAAAGGATTGGGAATAATGTTACAAACTATATACTAACGGCCTAGTGGCACAGAAAAGGAACTCAACAATAGGTATAGTTATTTGCATTGTCACCCCACCCTCTTTGTGGCTGCAGCTGAACTCTCTTTACATGCAGGCTGGGCTTCAAAAGTTCTTGGGAACTCTTCATTCTCAAGAGTTCTGAAGGGAAAAGAGAGAGAAGTTCACTCTCCATATATGTAAGGCAGGGTGTGACAAATGACCATTCATTCCAAGTGCCATTTATTCTGAGCATGCAATACTCTGCAGCCACTGTAATAAAAGACTGTAGACCTATGTTCTCACTCAGACAGTGAGCCAATCAGGTGAAAAAAGCAGCGAAGTGGTGAATTTTACCTAATTATATACACACAAATATGTAATTAATGTATATAATCAAATGTGTATGTACATAAAATAGTAAGTAGCCATCTACATGCACCACATCCCAGTAATGGCCCTTAATTCAATTCCATTCAATTAATAAAAACACTGTTTAGAATGGGGTGTGTGTGTCTGTTTAAACATGGTTAAAGGACCTCAGGCAAAGAGCTCACCCTTCTGAAACCCCCTTAAAAGGAAGGTAAATGACAAAGTGAACTCGAAAGATTGGACAGCAGATAAGAGATTTTGACAATTTTGGCAGGCAAAGAGCTAACAAATACATTAAAGTATACTACAAACTGAGGACTTACAGAGGGGGTAAAAACTCCCATTCATCCACAGAATGCCAAAAAACTCAGGAGGTGGCTAAAAGGAGCAGACACCTCATACAAAAGGGAGAGTTGCAGGCATAAAATGCCAGAGGATAGGTTAAAAAACTATGTGTGCAACATAGACTCCTGTATTGCCTCCCTCTGTCCCACTCCGGATAAACAAAAAAAGAGACATTCTAGATTTGAGAACCCCACAGTTAAAGCAGGTATGGGTGAAGAAAGGAGCTAAAAGAGGAAGCTAAGTAAAAAGTGAAAACCTGAATAAAAAATCATTAAAACATCAGGCCCCCTCTGCTGTTTGCTTCACAGGAGAAGCTTTAACAGAAGCAGTATAAGATTAAGCCAAGGAAATCTCAGAAAAAGTTAAGATGAATGCTAGCAACAACCCCCACCCCCTTCCCCAATTTAAAAGATTACTCCCGAAGTCCAAATTTAACCAGAAATTCCAGAAACAAAAGGGGGCAGGGAGAAATCATCAAATAAAAAAATACAAGAATAATCCCCAAGGTTGAAGTACCCAAGACAGAAGGACCACCAAGTACTCAGAATAACGATGTAAAAAGAATACAGGGTACAACATGAAATTTCACAATGCAAGGAATAAAGACAAGAACCTAACAGCTTCTGAAAGAAAAAGGTTCCATGGAGGAACAATTAAGAGTGGCAATGAGTTACAACGAGTTTCTCACCAGCATCATTCTTCACCCTGGGAAAGTCTAGAATGTAATACTCAGCTGACCCGTCATAAATGGGGATAGAAAATGAACTTTTCTGGCATAGCAAGGACTCAAAATACTTCCTTCTCAGAAATTTGTCAACTAATGTGCTCTAATAAAACAAAGGAGCAAACTAAGAGAGAGGAAAATGTAGCTGCCATTCCTAGCTGCTTATCAGTACAAAATTCTTCCTTTCCCCAGCAGCCCAAAAGCTCCAAGGGTTTCTCTTTAAGAGAAATCCATTCCCCTAGCTAGCGGCTGATTCAGAGTGGACACACAACCCATGCAAGCAAGATACCTGGATCTTTAATGACAAAACTGGACCAACCGATTCCAAACCTGCCTACTTCTGGACTTCCATTTACTTGAGCCAATAAATGTCCTTAATAGAAAGTTTAACATAGTTGCTTTTACTCAATGTCCAAAAAAACACCTAACTAAAAACACAAATAAGGGATCCCACCCAGTAAAGGGTCAAGGTCAAGTCCCAGAATGATGACCAATGGAAGCCCATGATGGCAACTGTGCCACAGGCAAGGGCACCACCAGTCCTGACAAGAGCAGGACAGAGGGCTCAAGGGGAAAAAATGGATCTGACAGATTATCTGATGTATCTGGTGAATTTGAAAAGAGTATTTATTACACATTACCAGAATATTTGTGAAAAGTAAAGGATACAAATTTTAATGTAGTTCACTGTATCAATCTTTTCTATTTTGGTTAGTATTTTTTGTGTGCTATTTAAGGAATTTTTGCCTTCTCCAAATTCACAAAGATATTCTCCTGTGTTTTCTTCTTGAGGCTTTATCTTTCATAGTTAGGTCTATAATCTACCTAAAATTGATTTTTATATGTGATTTGAAATAGAATATTAATTTTTTTTCATATGGAGAATCCAATTTTCCCAGCATTTTGTCTTATGGAAAAAGCCATCAAGTAACTACATATGGTCTGTTTAAAGATCTGTATTCTAGTCCATCGATCCATTTGTCTGCCCTCTTGCTTTAAACAGTAAAACATCATACTGCTTTAATTACCTTGGCTTTTATAAGGTTTTGATATCTGGCATATCGAATGTCAAATCTGATATTTGGTATATTCGATGTTGCTTGTCTTCAAGAATGCTTTGATTATTCTTGGCCCTGTGTGTTTTCATGTAAATGTCAGTATGATTATAATTTCCAAAACAAAACAAAAAAACAATGACAAAGAAAAACCTGGGACTTTGATTGGAACCACATAGAATTTAGAGATCAATTTGGGGAGAAATGATGATTTTACAGTACCCATACTGGTAAGGATGTGGAACAAGGATAACTCTCCATGTATTGTTAATGGGAGTGTCTACTGGTACAATCTCTTTAGAAAACTGTCATCCATCTTCTAAAACTGAATATACGCCTACCCTATGACGCTATACTTTCCTAAATTTATGCCCAACACAACACAAACATATACATATATCAAAGAACATGTATGTTAACAGCAGCACTATTCATAATAGCCCAAAAGGAAAACACACTAAATGTTCATCACCAATGAAACAGATAAACTGTATTATGCTTATATCATGGGGTACTATACAACAAGAACAAACTCACTCAACTACACGGGTGAAACTCACAAATACAATATTGAGTGAAAGAAGCCAGACACAAAAATGTATGAAGTAGAATCAAATGCTTATGTGCCTCAAAGGACTTTGTCAAAAAGGTGAAGAGACAGCTAACTCAATGGGAGAAAATATCTGGAGACCATATATCTGATAAGGCCTTGATACCAGTATATATAAAGAAATAATAGAATTGAACAACAAAAGAATAAACAATCTGATTATAAAATAGGCAAAAGATATGAATAGACGTTTTTCTGAAGAAATATGAACAGCTAAAAAGCACATGAAAAGATATCCATCTTCATTAGCTAGAAGGGAAATGCAAGTCAAAACCACAAAGAGGTATCATCTCACACCTACAAGAATGGCTGCCATTAAATAAACAGGAAACTATAAATGTTGGAGAGAATGTAGAGAAATTGGAACATTTATTCACTGCTGGTGGGAATGTATAATGGTATAACTGCTGTGGAAGACAGTTTGGCAGCTCCTCAGAAAACTAATGAATTGCTCTATGACCTGGCAATACCACTAGTTGGTATATACCCAGAAGAGCTGAAGCAAGAGTGATGAACAGACATTTGCATACTTATGTTCACACCATTATTCACAATTGCCAAAAAATGGAAACAATTCAAGTGTCCATCACCAAATGCATGGATAAACAAAATGTGATATATACATACGATGGAACATTATGCAGCAGTAAGAAGAAATGAGGTCATGAAACATGACAACATCGGATGAACCTTGAGGACATAACGCTGAGGAAAATAAGCCAGACACAAAAGGACAGATACTATATGATTTCACTAATAAGAACTCCTGAAAAATATAAACTCAGAGTCTTAAAATGTAGAATGCAGGAACCTAGAGATTGAAACTAGAGAAAGGGTAATGGTTACCTAATATGTACCATTAACTAGTTGATGAGGTTGAACTTAAATGTAAGAAATGGATAGAGGTGACGGTAGTTCGTTAGTGGGTTTATAAGTAATAGTGTCATGTTAAAGGTAAATATGATTGAAAGGGTTTTTTTAGATCCATGTACCTCACTGATTAGCACTCCAAAAATAAATAAGTTCTCACATGAACTACTTCAAAGGTATGACACTTGTACAAAGAGTTAATGATAGAGGAGGATATAGAAAAAATTACTTATTACATACTAAGGTCTATATTTAACAGGAATATATCACGAATATCACAATAAAACTAGGGGTAAATAACTCAGAGGGATGACAAGAATTAAGGGGCATTTTGGATTTTCTCTTTGGTGTGGTGGGTGTGTCTGTTACTTTCCCCTCCAGAGCAATGAAAACTGTCTAAAACTTAGAGTGAGGAAATTGTACTACTAAATGAAGATACTGTGAGACATTTTTTTTTATAGAATACATGTTATATGAATATATCGCAACAAAATCTGCAGATTAAAAATAAATAAACAAATATTCAAGTGCTAGAGAACATGTGGAGAAGCGAGGTATACCTATTCAATGTTAGTAACATAGCAGTATAGGGCAAAGGATATAGGAGGCTAAATATAGGGTCACCATATGATCAGGCAATCATGTTATCACTGGGAATATACTTGAAAGAACTGAAAGCAGGGACTTGAATAGACATCTGTACACTGACGTTTATGGCGACATCATTCACTATACCCAATGGATGGATGTGGCCAAAGGATACATTTACTGAGAAACAGAAGGGTGAATTATGGTGTGTGTGTGTATATATATAAGATGGAATATTGCGTAGCTATAGAAAGGAACAAAGTCATGAGGCACACAATGAGGTGAAGGAACCACAAGGACATTATGATGAGCAAAATAAGCCAGAAACAAGATGACAAATGTTGTAAGGTTTCTTCAGAAATACTTGTAAGAAAATTGAGGTCTAGATTATAAACTCTTACAGAGGTCACATTTATTCCTGAGCTTTAAATATTATTTTTAAATTATGAGACGATGTGCTATATGTGTATAACCTGGTATTTTCCTGGAACTTTGGTATTTCCCGTGTGACAACCAAGACTCAAGTGGGAGTTCTGCAGCTCTGAAAGTCCGCATTCCTACCTACAACAATTGTTAAAGAAGCTGAAAAAGAGATCAGGATTCAATTAGAGACAAAAATGAAACCAATCTGGTTGGGACTAAGGTAAATCAGAATACAGAGTAAAGGATGATATTGCCTGTCTTTCAGAACTTCACCTACGGTATGAGAACAAAGGAAGAGAGGTTTATTTTGTCCAAAACTTACATTTTCTGTGGCGCACAATCTAACTTGATCTTTCTGGCCAGTTCAGTTAAACAACCTAAACACATGGGAGTCTAGAATTGGGAACAAGGTCTTGCAATTCTGTATAGTTTAATGTATTACCCAGGTACATTCCAGAGTATGTTGGGCAGATAATTTAAAAGTATTGGCAAAGTTCCTTGAGGGAATGGAGAAAAAATATGGAGCTATTAAACCTCCCCACCTGGGAAATCCCTGATATTCTCTCTAACATCAGGGACTCCCAAGTTAATAGACCAAGCCCGTGATCTTGAAGCTGGCTCTTTTAAAATTTATTTTAGTAAAGCAAAGCCTATTCATAACTATGCCTAATTGTTAACTACCAGAGAACCTCTTAAATTGCTCAGATGTGACCTCTCTCTCTCTCTAAGTCCAATTCTGCCCTCCCCACTAAGTGGGACATGACTCCCAGTGATGAGCCTGGCCCTGGCCCCATGGGAGCAACAATGCCTACCTGACCAAAAGGGGGAAAAGAAACATAACAAAATATGGTATCAGTGACCAAAAGATTTCAAATAGAGTTGTGAAGCTATTATGGAGGTTACTCTTATGCAGCACAGCCAGATATTGCTAATTGCCATGGTATGCCAAGCCCCAACCAACAGTATTCCTGTAAACCCTAAAGAACACACAGGGCTCTATCTGAGGCTCTATAACAGTTTCACTCACTAAGTTTATTTTTCAAAAACTACAACCTCCAGATGGTTCCTAGGCCAGATAAGCCTGAAACCCAGAATTATCAGTCTCTCCAAAAGCATCAATCAGTTCATTCTCTACCCCATAATGTCAACACCTCTTTTGCAACTTTAAGAAGTTAAGAGTGGCCATTGCCTAAATAACCCCAAAAGATTGGAAGAAGGCGCAAAGTAGAAGGAGGAATTGTAACATAGAAGATAGGATTTAACAAATGACTAGTGAATCACTACACTGCTACTTCTTTTTAGTCTCCAGTGTCTCAGAGCAACTAGAAGGAAAGACCTGAAATGGTGGAAATTAACCCATATCATACACTGAAATTTGTTCTAAAACTACTGTTAAAAAGTACTTTGAAATGTACTGCTTTTGAATATATGCTATATTTCATCATAAAAAATGTTCAGAAAACAAGGTAATAGGAGGCAGATCTTCCCATTGCTACTGAGAAAGCAAAAAAATATATATGAAGCAGAACAAAAAGTCATTTTATAAGGGTCAGGGGGGCAACTGCCAATGAAAATATAACTGGTATGATTTTATATATGCAGAGTCATGTTAATTTTTTTTAAAAAAACTATAGATCACAAAACAAAAGAAAAATATAACTTCTTCACCTTGGTTGAACAAGCACAGTAAAAGCAGAAATGACAGATTATTTGATTAACATAGATTGGCAAACATATTACAAAAGTGAGTACATATTAGACTTAAAGGAAAATCACAAAATCTCTTACCACAGAATAAAGCAAGACATAAAGGAAGCAGAAATAAAAATAATCCCCATAGTTGGAAATTCTAAAACTGTATTTAAAAATTTTTGAATCAAAGAGGAATTTAAAACCATAGTCACAGAATATCTAGAAAAATAACACAAATGAATAGCACTACATATCAAAACTTATAAAACAGGTAAGTTTATATCAGAGGAAATTTAATCTAAAAAACTTCAAATTTCTAACAGAAAAAAATGAAATGAAATTAAGCATTCATTTTAAGAAGCCAGAAAAACACACAACTAAATGTGAAGGAAAGCAGAAACAATAAAGAAAAAAGCCAAAAGCGATTTAGTGAATTCTAAAATGGAAGTTATTTGAACAAAACTGAATTTTTAAATAAAAAAATAAAATAGAAAAACCACTAAGAGAAAGATATCAGTACCTCCATTTTAAAGACAAGAAATCAAGGTTCATTCAGCAAGGTTAAATGACTGGCCCAATGTCACTGACTTAGGAATCACAAAGCTTCAACTTGAATACATGTCCGTCTCTCAGGCCTTTTTTTTTTTTTTATTAATTAACGGAAAAAAATTAACCCAACATTTAGAAATCATACCATTCTACATATGCAATCAGTAATTCTTAACATCATCACATAGATGCATGATCATCGTTTCTTAGTACATTTGCATCGGTTTAGAAGAACTAGCAACACAACCGAAAAAGATATAGAATGTTAATATAGAGAAAAAAATAAAAGTAATAATAGTAAAAACAAAACAAAACAAAACAAAAACCTATAGCTCGGATGCAGCTTCATTCAGTGTTTTAACATGATTACTTTACAATTAGGTATTATTGTGCTGTCCATTTTTGAGTTTTTGTATCTAGTCCTGTTGCACAGTCTGTATCCCATCAGCTCCAATTACCCATTATCTTACCCTGTTTCTAACTCCTGCTGGACTCTGTTACCAATGACATATTCCAAGTTTATTCTCGAATGTCGATTCACATCATTGGGACCATACAGTATTTGACTTTTAGTTTTTGGCTAGACTCACTCAGCATAATGTTCTCTAGGTCCATCCATGTTATTACATGCTTCATAAGTTTATCCTGTCTTAAAGCTGCATAATATTCCATCGTATGTATATACCACAGTTTGTTTAGCCACTCATCTGTTGATGGACATTTTGGCTGTTTCCATCTCTTTGCAATTGTAAATAACGCTGCTATAAACATTGGTGTGCAAATGTCCATTTGAGTTTTTGCCCTTAATTCCTTTGAGTAGATTCCCAGCAATGGTATTGCTGGGTCGTATGGCAATTCTATATTCAGCTTTTTGAGGAACCGCCAAACTGCGTTCCACAGTGGTTGCACCATTTGACATTCCCACCAACAGTGGATAAGTGTGCCTCTTTCACCGCATCCTCTCCAGCACTTGTCATTTTCTGTTTTGTTGATAATGGCCATTCTGGTGGGTGTGAGATGATATCTCATTGTGGTTTTGATTTGCATTTCTTCTCAGGCCTTTTTCACCCATGTTAAAGGAAACAGTACAAGAAAAGCACTCTGCAAAGCACTAAGCCTGACAGTTATTATGTAGACCATACTGTGCATTCTAGGAATGCCCACAGGGCCATCAGTGGGCCCCAAGGTCCAGACAAATGCCACCGCACCGCCAGTTCTGGCAGTATTCCTGGAACCCGAGATGAACATGGTGAATGTGAAGTCCAAGTGTGGCCTGAGGGTGGAGTCCGGGCTCCCACTGCATCAAGTGTGGAACTCTCCTTAGTGTGCACCAACTCCAAGCTCCTTGCCCACAGAGGTCTGTATTGAGTCTCCCCAAGCTGGCAACAGCACTTGCTGGATGGTCCCAGTGACCCTTGTCATCACACAAGCAGTCCTGGGCTAAATTCCACAGGACCTTGGATAGGAATCTCTGCAAAAAGTTACTGGACTGCCTCACCTCCTTTTAACTATAGAGCTTTTTTTTTTTAGCTTGGGAAGGCACTGGGAATCAAACCCGGGTCTCTGGCATGGCAGGCGAAAATTCTGCCATAGAGCCACCATCAGACCGCCCTCACCTTTTGAATAAGTAATTAAATTCAGCAAAGGAAAAACAAAAAGAGCACTTCAACATACAGTTGAGGAATTGTGGAATTGTAACCCATACCAAACACTGAAACCTGTTCTACAACTAATTGGAGCGATGTACACTGAAACTTACTGCTTTTTTGTATATGTGTAATTTTTCACAAAAAAGAAAAAAGCCGATTGTGATGATAAAAAAAATATTTATTCCTTCTAACCTCCAATGTCCTGGAGCAGCTAGAAAGAAAAATCTGAGATGATGGCATGATAGCCCATGACAAACTCTGGGAGCTGTCCTGTACATGTTAAAGAGTGCTCTGAAAGCTAAAAAAAATATATATATATTTAGTTGA
Source organism: Tamandua tetradactyla (assembly GCF_023851605.1). Taxonomy (NCBI): domain Eukaryota; kingdom Metazoa; phylum Chordata; class Mammalia; order Pilosa; family Myrmecophagidae; genus Tamandua; species Tamandua tetradactyla. Next base: position 54,384,254 of record NC_135328.1, on the reverse strand, counting down.
GAAAAAGACAGATGTATCACACAGCCCTTCCTTTCCAGCTCGACACCGGGCAAATAGAAACATAAAAATACATAGCTCTATTTCAGTTTTCCCTTCTTTTTCTCCTTCAAATGATAATGAATTAGCAGGTAAGAAGTACTTTGCAAATGCCACCTAAATCTGCGTTCTTCACTGTAAAATCTGATTTAACAGAGAACATAAATTGGAAATGGCATTTGTATTGGATTGTTCGTTCTAACCACATCAATAGCAAGGTTTCAGAGAGCCACTGACACATAAACAGACATAGACTGAATCTGTTAGATTCACATGAACCATCAGTCTCCCCCACCCATCCAGGAGCCAAGGCACTTGAGAAAGGTCTAATCAGGAGGGAATTAAGCCTGGGAAAAAACTCTTACCTGACTATAATTTGAAATCATGCTAGCAGAAAGCCAAGGATGTACCACCTGCCCAATCCATCAGACCACTGGTCGTAGGACATAAGTGCTTTAAAATTTATGAGTCACCATTGTAAATTCAAAACTACTGCATGCTACTGATACACACCCAGTAAAATAAATTCAAATGATACTGAAGTGTGGGGAACAAGTCAATTTCACCAAAAAGGTAACTACTGATAACAATTTGGTAGATATCCTCCACATCTTTTTCTTTGCTTTTCAGCACATAATTGTGGTCTTCAAATTTTCTTCTAAAAATGTGGACATTTACAGTACAGTATTATGCTACAACCTGCCTTATTATCTTAATTTATTGTGGTCATCTTTTCAAGAAAACACATATTGATCTACCTCACTCTTTGAAATGCTGCATAATATTCCACTGTGTAGTTATACCATATTTTATTTACCCATGGCCTACAATTAGATATTTAAATTATTTCCAGCTGTATACTATGACAAATACTGCTACAATCAACATCTTAGTACATGCATCTTCACCCATAGACCAATATTTTTGTGCCACCTGACATTTCCATGAAGCACATTTTTAGGTTTGTGCCCAGGGAACTGAAAAGCAGGCAAAACAATCCTTCGTAAACTTACTTCAGACAAAATGCTAGAAGAGAAATGAGAACTATAATTCCATCCAAAGAAACCAGCAGTGCTGCATGACCCCAGACCTTTAAGAAGGTAAATTATACTGGGAGTCAGATGCCTTTAGCAGCAGATACCTGGAGGGACCCAGAGCCCAGACCACTTAAAACAATTTTTCTTTCCAACCCTCCTCCAATAGTCTACGCTCCCAGTTTAGCTTACAGGCAGAAAAGAGGCAACTGTGGCTTGTCTTCAGAAGCTCCAAAGAAGAATCCTTAACAACGTGCCATTCCACCCTGGATTTAATTTCTCCCTTTGAGAAAATACTACATCAGGTTCCCTGAATAATATCGTAGCTCTGAATATTTTTTCTAACAGTCTGCTGAGATGGGTGCCCTTATTATCACCCCCTATTTACAGATAAGGAGACTGAAGTTCAGAGGTGAAATAACAGGCCAAACTCACACTTGCGCTCTGTATCACACTGTCATATCATCTTTTTTTTTTTTATGCTGTATGGTGGGGTCACATTTCATTATTCTTCCATGTGAGTATCCCATTATTGCAGAATCATTTGTTGAATTTTTGTTTGTTTTATTGGTTTGTTTTGCTTGTTTGTTTTTTTGGGGGGAAGTACATGGACTGGGAATCGACCCCAGGTCTCCTGCATGGCAGGCGAGAATTCTACCAATGAACTACCTTGCACCACTTGCCATATCATCATATGCCAAAATGGGGGTGGGGAGGGGCCAGGATGTTTGTTTATATAGAGATGGTTCATCAACAATTCAGATCCAGCAAATCCCCCTTCTCTTTGATAAGAATAGATAATCCAAAGATATTAAGGGGGGAATGGTAAAAGGACTGAATGGATTTAAGGGTCTCTAGCAAAACCCAAAGGGTTGTTCCCCCGAATCCACTTCTTTTCCAAGCCTCAGATGCTAAAGGAATCCTAGGACAATTAAAGGCACAAGACCAAATCTGGAGTAACAAAGAGGGAGAACCCAAAAGTAAGAGCCAAGTGCTCCCCAGGAGTTTTCACAAGTATGCCAAGTTGTGATTTTAGCAAGGGGGAAAAGAGGAACATTTGTCCTCACTTCAAATACATAATGTTATTCACATATTTATAACAAGCTAATGTTACAAAGACCTTACCTGCAGATCCCTTGCCCTGCCACTAATAGAACTCCATTCTCACAACTCCCTGAACCCTTCCCACTCCATTAACATCCCCCCCTCCAAAATTCCTAAAATATTATTAGTGTTTTATGCTATCCCCTGACCTAACCAGTTCACATCATAGGGTACACTGGTCCACCTGCCTCCACCGCCCAACCTCCCTATGTCAACACCAAACTATTTACCTGTACCTAATATGCTCTGAGATCTCTGGAGAGCAACAATTGATTAAATTTATGCTTTGCCACCACTGAGTTCTACCAATACAGTGCTATGATTTGTCCAGAAAGTGCAAAGAATTACAACGCCTTTTTTTTTTTAATCACTTAAGAGGACAGGAAAGGACTGAAGTGATCCTGCTGGAATCATGTGTAAAATAGCTAACTCTTACTTAACTTTATTTACATTGAGATATACCTATAAACATTCACAGCCTCTGTTTTCCAATGGTCACTTTAGTTTTAGACTTTATGTGCATAGTTAAAATATTTCTATTGGTGAAAAGCAACTGTTTTCAAGACAGCATTCACCTCCTGAAAATGGATCTTGAAAAAGGATAGCAAGGATGAAGGAATGATTTCATTTTCTACTTTGTGTACTTCTGAAGTGTCAGACGTTGTAACAAGCCTGTACAGTTACAATTTTTTTAAGGTCTCAGTAAACTGAGCATATACCTTCTACTTATACCTATACCCATAGAGAATACCTTATACCATTCCTGACCTGAACAGGTGCCCTGCATTGCACTAAAAACGTTACAGGAATTATGTCTATCTTCAGAGCAATGTTGTGAGATAAGACCCATCACTATTCGGCAATACTGAGACTCAAAGAGACTTTCCCACACTTCTATAGCAGATAAGTGGCAGAACAGAACATTCATACCTGTCTGATATCAAATCAGGGCTATAGTACGCTAAGCTGCAGCGTTTCTCTTGCAGCTGGAACCCAAGAATGGCCTTAACATATATACCTTCCAAGAATTTAACTAAAACTCTCCAAAAACTGAACAGACTCAACACAGGGTGGCAGCCAGTAATCACAAGCCTTTGTTAGCTAGAAGAGCTCTCCACAGTGGTATTTACCTTGGAGAGAGAAATGGATGGCAAAAAGAGCTCGTTTGCCCCACAGGAGGTCCTTGTTGATTAAGATGTCAGTCTTGGCTCCTGTAGGTGAGGGCAAGGGCTATTTGATTTGGGTCCAAGCTGCAGCATAGCACAGGATTCAGCACACAATTAGAAACCCCAACATTTAGTAAACAAACAAGCCCCAAGTGTATAAGTCTGCCTACTCCAAACCCCCAGGCCCTTCCCTAGTGCTGAATCCAGCAATCATTAATAGCTATTGTTTATTGAGAGCTTGCTTGCCTTGTGCCAGGCACTTTAAAAAATACTTCACATACATGACCCTCTGAATCCTCCCACCGAGTCTATGAAGTATTACTATGCATATTTTGCAGACAAAGAAAACAGACACAAAAAGGTGAAACAGTTGACCCCAAGTCACCTAGTTCACAAGTGGTGGAACTTGGATTTGGAGACTGCTGACCCAAATCTGGATCACTGTATTACGTACTTCATGCCTACTAAAGAGAGCCATTCATCATTAGGAGAAACAACAGAGGAGTAGGCAAGGCATTTCAATGATTTCTCTCTAGGTTCAAGCTAACAGATAACAAGCCCCGAAGAGCCACAACAATGTGATTCCACATTGTACCTCCTTTGGGCACTCATCTTTCCAGAGCACAAATCTTTACTGACCCAACCTGATGAAATAGCATCCAGGCATTTCCAGGTGCTTCGTTTCTGCAGTCATTTCAAAGATGTTCACTAGGTGTGAGCTGTAATAAATACACAGAAAAACAGGGGACCAGAGGCCAAGTGGTGGAGCAGGGAACTGAACCAATCTACAAAACAGCCATTTTCAAGAGAAAGCACAAAGGATCAGCCTCCAAATAAATTCCATGTGAATAGTAAGAAATATTAACAGCCACAAAACAACCAAGGGCTGCAAAATGTGAGCCTCAGAAATCTCCAAAAGGACTATGTGAAAACTTCAAATGGAGGCAGTATTGGAATTTTCCCTGCCAAGCTCTAGTGCATAAAAGCTTGGAAAAAATATCCCAGGTAGCATCATTTGGGTTGACACTGAAATTCAAGCATAGATCTGACTACTCACAGCACTCGCTACAAACCCCTTCTTCCCCACATGGGCCTTTACGTAGTGAGATGCCCAGAGCAATTCCTTCCATGGCCATTTCTGCACTGGAAGACCACAGTGAACAGAGTTGAGAGTTTCTAGGCTATGCTTGTCCAAACGATCAAATCACAAGAAAGTCCTTCACTGACTATAGCAATCCTGAAAACAGTGATTGCTTCTGACTTGAGAAATGTGCACCCCAAAATGCTATTCATTTAGAAAATTCACACTGCGGAAACACTCACATGTATTATTTTATATAAACTGGCACAATATTTTTGAAAAGGAACTTGGCAGAATCTTTACCAAAATTCTATTCAATTAGAAGAGTCCATGCTGCAAAAACACTCTTCTACCCTATTATAAATCGTATGTTTTTGAAAAGAAATTTGGCAGAATTTTACCAAATTGTGTAATGTCCAAAAATCGGAAATAGCTCAATAGGAGATGGGTTAAACCAAGATTATTCACAAAATAGTTTCTGCAGTTGCTAAAATGATACAATCCATGTTTGCACTGTCATGAAGCATGCCAGCACATTTTATTAAGTGAAAAGAGCAGCATGCTTTAAGAATGCAAATACATGTGCGTGGTTAATGGGCAAAACATTTTTCTGGAAGGAAATCCCAATAAACTTCTCCAGGTGGTTTCCTTTCACAAAGGGATTGGGAAAGAGTCTTTGTACCTGTGTATTCAGCTTGAATTTTCTAACTGCATGCTAATAATGCCTTTTTTCTTTTTTTTTTTTTTTTTTGAAGTCCACTGGGTATATCTGGGCCATGGGGGTATGAGCATTTTTTTGTTTTCTTCTTTATACACTTACATATTTAAAACAAACAACTTAATAAAGATTTTTAAAACATTAAAAGAATAGGGTAGTTCTGTATATATTAATATGGGAAAATGCCCATGATATATTTGCTTGAAAAGCGTAAGTTGCAGGACAAGAAAGAGTATGATTCTGTTTTTGTTTAAATATTCTACATAGGGTCATATTTATATGTGCAAAGAAAGTCTAGAACGGTAAAGACACCAAACTGTAAAGAGTGATTATTGCCTGGCAACGTGTGTGGGGGGGCCTTCTTTTCCTTTTGGTACACTTGTATTTTTTTTTCTTTTCTTTACAATGAGCATGTAATACTTCTGCAATTTAATTTTTTATCAGTGGGGTGGGAAAAAAAAAACAACATAAAAGTCTGCATTATATTTCAGGACAACATTCTACTCTCCCAAACTATTTCTGAACACTCAGCCCATTCAAGGCCCAACAGGTCAACAGGCAGTAGTGGCGGTACCCCTCCCAGCCAGACCTGTGTTTTCTGTACCAGCCTGAAACAGAGCAGTTCTTTAAGCTCTCAACTGCATGTAAACAGCACCTGCTGGAAAAGGCTCTAGAAGATACAAAGGAAACATGGAAAGTGTGTTCTGAAGATGACCTCCTTTTTCCACTTGGGCCTAAGTGACATACCCTTCCAATATCAAAAATTAAGAATTGCCGTAGCCCAAACAACTCAAAAGAGAGGTATGGAAAGATCAAAGGTGGTGGTGGAGTTATACATAGAAGACAGGGTTAACAAATATGAATGCTGAATCATTAAATTGATATCTCTTTTAGTCTCCAGTATTTTAGAGCAGCTAGAAGTAAAAACCTAAAATTGTGAAACCGTAACCCATGTCAGTCTGAAATATATTCTACAACTAATTGTGGTGCTGTGCTTTGAAATTTATAGCTTTTTTGTATATATGTCATTTTTCACAAAAAAAGAAGGAAAAAAGTCGACTGTGATGATAAAAAAAATATTTAAGCCCTCTAGCCTCCTATGTTCTGGAGCAGCTAAAAGGAAAAATATGAGAGGATAGCATGGTAACCCACGACAAAGTCTGGGATCTGTCCTGTAACCACTTGCTGAAGAGTGCTTTGAAAACTATTGCTTTTTATTTCTTTGCTTTGTGTATATATATATATATATATACACACACACACACTATACTACAGTAAAAAACGTTAAAATTCTAAAACAAAGTGCTGCAAAGAAAAACAATACGTACAGGGCTACAAAAGAATCATGGAAGGAGATGATGACATAATTAGATTAAAGGGTTCATGATGGCCTCTTTAAGGAAGTGTTGCTACCTTCCCACTAGACCCTAAGTGCTTGACAAATGCACATAGGGTGTCCACAACTCCATGTCCCAGAACAATAAATGACTTGGCCAAAGTCAAATCTGTAAATATAGACTCCAAGTTGCCATCATCAAAGGCTTAAGCAGGATTCAGATGCCCATAACTTAGTGGCTCATGAAGAAAGCCACCTTGGGCTCAAGGATGGAGACTGAAGGAGAAAATCAATACTGAGCAGAAGATACTGTGCATGCCCTCTGACCTGGAAATTCCACTTATGGGAAATAATCAGCCATGAGGACCAAGACTTACATGCAAGGATATTCCTTCAAGTTTTGTTTATAAAAGCAAAAAACGGGTAACAATCCAAAGTTCAAATAAAGATTTAAATAAATCAGGGCATATCCATATAAAAATAATTATACAGCTTTTAAAATCATATTTTCAATAATTTAGGTAAATACATTCTTGCGTTAAGTGGTAAATGCAAAACTGTAACACAGTATTGTTCTAATTTAAAATATATATATAAATATAAAATGAGAGGAAAGAAATATATCAGAATCTTTACTGTAATTATCTTAGGTGAGATTACACGTGATTTGTACTTTTATTTCTGTCTGTATTCTTTTCGATATTTTCCCTTTTTTTTGTCAGTGAAAATACTACTTTTATGAAGAGGAAAAAATGTACTTAAGGGAGCTCACGGAGTATCTGTTGACTGTTAAGTGAATTAACAATGGTGTTGCTTCTACAACACCATAAAGACAAAGACTGAGGGTTCTTCTTGGAAAGGAAGAAGAAAGGATATAGACCAGAGCTATGAGCTAAAAAGAAACTTGCTGCAGAAATCAAAACAGAAGAAAATAACATAAGAGAGAATGTGAAAGAACAACTGCGACTCGAGATAAGACTTCATTTTGTCCAATGATACCCCCTACTGCATAAAAAGCTTTAGAAACCAATGTTTAGAAACAAGCATTTTACACGCACAACCAAGCCCTCAATCTCAGGCAAAAGATGTTTCTCAGGTCACATGGAAAATCAACAAATACAGCTTAGACCAAAGCCAACTAAGACTTCTGGCTCAAGTCACCAAGGCAAGCCTCCCTCCTGATACAGAGAGATGTCCCACGTGCCACCCACAGATATAAACAGTGATATCACCAATAACTAAGGCCCAGATCTGTGAGCTCCCAGAGGTGAGGAGGCCCAGTCTAAATTGCACCTTTTAAACCTAAAAGCTCATCATAAACAAATTCATTTCATGAGAACAGTGCACAATCTTCCATTTTTCACTCTCCTATCTCCAGCACCACAGGGAGTGTGCCTTTCTTTCTTTGTCCAAATGACAATGGCAAACTCAAGGTTCCTTTACAAACCCCAGAATGAATCTTAAATAAATCGAGTTTTGATTTAAAAAGACAGTTTACTTAGCCCCAACTTTCTACACAAAATTTATTTAAAACCAAAAAAGATGAGATTCAGAACACAAAGCCCAATAGTTTTCTGCTGGAAATTTTATTTTTCAGGGGGGAAATGTACTGCTTTAAAATATTGTCTAGATAGGCTCTATTTAATACCTGCCCAGCCAAACAAGCATACATTTCACAGTAGAGAAGCTTCATTATCAAACTTAGAAATACATATACTCGCCCACCTAGCATATTTTAGTTTGAAATAGAAACCAACATAGAAGTGATCAATTTTAAACAGTAGAAAATGAGATATATAACCACCATACAGCCACTAGCAACATGAGACAGTAATTTCTGCAAGACAAAAGCAAAAACAAAAACTTAAAAGTACAATAAAATAATCCTTCAGGAAAAAAAAAAAGAGAACTGAAATTTAAAGGGAGATGATGAACAGGCCAACCAAAAGGCATAACAAAAACCCCCTGCCAAGCCCACGGTAACTATTCCCCTACTGAAACTTGTTCTGGCTTATCCTTCCTGAAATTCTACTCTCCCCCAGGTTCTTTTCCAGTTCTTCCTTCCTCAGGCACTTTCCCCATTTGGGCCTGAAGGAGACAGGAGATGACCCCACCTACCTTCCCCACACACCCCTCACCTAGCTACCGGCTGAGGCTTGGCCCTTTCATTGTTACCCTGGCAATCAGCATCAGGGAGTCCGTCGATAATTAAAATTCACACAAAGCTTGATGGGAGAGGGAGCTAATTTGGTCTTTTTCCCCAAATAACCAGCAAGCAAACAAGTAATGAGCCAGACGAGTCTGGGCTTACCATGCAGTTAGATGGCAAGATCGGCCCAGTAGCAGGAAGGAAATTTAAAAAAATCAAAGGTGACAAGACCCCGCTAAGCCATCTCAGTCCCAGAGCCAGGAGCAAGCCAGGAGGAGACTCCACAGAGGCTTTAGGGAAAAAAAGGAAAGATGGTTGTGGGAATGCCAAAAGGTGATCGAAACAAATTTCCCACCAGGCTGCAAAAGAACTGTATGTTTATGCAGTGTTATGGCAGGTGGGGGGGTGGGGGGTGGGGGGTGGGGCTGTTTATCAATAAGTTATGGGTTTAGACAAGAAGCAATCTGGGTCTCACACCTCACCTGGAGTCTGGGCTTCTTGGGCCAATCTATCCCTTGTAGCAGCCTCAGTCCTTCCCAATGGTCTCTAATAAAACATCAGCAACACCTAGGTTTGGTTAAGGCTAATAAATGGTTTCTGATAAACATCCAAGATACCCAGGTTAGGTTAAGCTCCCAAACTCTTCTAAGCCAGAGTCTGGTGGTTCCAGCGGTTGGGTGGTATTAATGACATAAAAGCATTAAGCTAGGGACATAATTTCGAGTGGAGTGGTTACAGTTACATCAACCAGGAGAACAGGAGAAAGTGGTAAAGAATTAGAGGAAGGCACCAGAAACATGGGCAAACAAAGAAAACAACATACATTTTCATCACCTTCCTATAAATTAAGCACTTTTTTACAAATCATATCTAAGGCTCCAAGGACACAGGCATAATTATTCTCATTTTATAGATGCAGGAACGGAGGCTCAGAGGCTTGCGTAAGGTAACCCCATGAGGACCAGAAACCAGGTTGGGAGGCTCCAAGACCCACACTTGCCTGAATAAGTAGAGGTTTCCCAAATGATTATTTGCCAATCCCAAAGGAAACCAATTATCCTCAAAAGATAGGGCTCCCAGGGCCTCTGTTCATTGTTGTCCTGAGTATCTTGTACGTTTCCAGCTCTGCCTTAAACCAAGATGGAGGAACGGAATCCAGATGGGCAAGTATCTGGGGTCCAGGGACAGTGATCTACTACCACAATACCCAGGACTATCAAGTTAAGGGCTCCAAATACTACTCTTTCCCATCTCTGTCTCCCCACAGGGGTCCAGCATCTAATGAGTGCCCAATAGTATACTGTGCCTTGAATTTCTTCTCCCTTGTCTGAGCCGTAGTCCAGCACCCATGACATCTACCTGCGTAGTTCAGCTCTACAGGTGGGACAAGAGGCTAACTTCTGTCTTAAGACTTGATGGAAGGTACATAAACAGCTGTAGGAGGAACAATTCTCCAGCACCAACTGCACACCAGGCACTCTGCTAGGCCCTTTACTATCATCCCAACCCTACCAGATGGAGGGTAAAATGTTCCAATTCATATCAACAAAAACTCAGTCCTAAAGTCTCTGGGTTTTGAGGCGAAAGAAGCAGAATTTACACTCCAAAGCCTGAGCCTCCCCAACCCCACATCACACCACAGCACTGGGCACAGACAAACCTAAAAGGCTGCCTTCAGATTTGAAGAAGACTTGCTGAGACTTCAGATGGACAGTTAACAAAAACCAAAAGGACAGTGACGTATAAAACCACCAAAAATGCACACAAACCTCGAAAAGAATCTTTCAAGGAAAGTTTAACAATCCTGTAAGCGGAAGAGTTTTAAAGGTTTCTCCCAAGCAGCCATTTAGCAAATGACACACTCAGGAGATCCTCCTCAGCCCCCCTTTACCGGCTTCCTTGAAATTCGCCGGTCCCTGAAAGAAAAACACCTCTTCCTGCCTAAAGGTGGGATCCGACCCCTCACGGTATTAAAAAGGAAAGAAAAGAAAAGAAGGTAAAAATCACCGTCTAATTTTATGGAAGCAAATCCACACGTCAGAGGTCCACAATTTGAACAGTGATGTGTTTCTTACTTAGAAGGGAGGCGGGGAAAAAAAAAAGAAAAAAGAACGGGGGTAAAAAACCCAAACCATCTGGTAGGCCCTGAGAAGCGACATCCTGTTTGTTATTAAACCTTTTTAGCAACAGAGCATTAAGTATTTTGAAAATAACCCTCTTGTTCCCACACTCAATCCGAAACTGTCTCTGGAAGCTATTAACCTCCCTAAGCCTTGCACACAGTCCCACATTAGGGGACATACGGGGGAGGGGGCAGCCTGCCCCCTGCCCCACGCCCCAAATCGGCTCTCCGACTGCCATTCCCAGCTCTCGGGTCTACCTCCACACCACGGAATTCCACCTCCGGGTGGTGTTTTGCAAAAGTAATGGTGGGAAAGGGGCTCGGCAAACCTTCCTTGGTATTTCCAGACCACAGACGCATTCTCGGTCCCTGGAATCTGGAGGCGGAAAGCCGACCTCTGGGACTCTGGCGGACCCCCCCCCCCGCCCGCCACCATCAGACTGTTAAACAAGGTGGGAGGGGGCGACCCAGCCGCGGTCTGGGCCCCAAGCCGGAGACTGGCCTCGGCGCTCAACCCCGGGCTTCGCGCTGCGCTCAGGCCCCGCCAGGCTCCAGAAGCGCGGGGCGGCTGGCCGGGCCCTGTGAGCAGCGCCGCCGCACGCCCCAGCCCGGCCGGCAGAGCCCCGCTGCACCCGCGCTCGCCAGTCCGAGCCCGGAGGCCGCGCGGCGCCACCACAACAATGGCGAGCGGGCCCCGAGTCGGCCCGCGCCGCCGCCGCTCCCCAGGCCCGCCCGGCGAGACCACGGCCCTGCAGCCCCAGCACTACTGGGAAACGGCGGCGACGGCGAGGATCGAGCCCGGCCACGCTCGCGGATAAAGGTCGGGCCAGGCCGCGGGGCTCGCCGCTGTCAGTCAGTGGGCGCTGGAAACAAAGCCCCGGCACGACCGTGCCGCCTCCGCGCCTCCATCTTAGCGCCGCCGCCGCCCACGGCCCGGCCCCGCGCCGCCCCGCGCCCCCGGGGCCCACCTGGTCTGGTTCCGCGGGCACGACTGGGCCAGGCGACGGCGGTCGGGCGGCGGTCGGGCGCGGAGGCGGCGGGATGGCGGCGGATTGCGAGGCGGCGGCGCGGGCTGCTCGCTCGCTCGCTCGCTCGCTCCCTCCCTCCCCGGCTCGCTCGACAACAGCTCGCAGGAGCTTCGGAGCCTGTGTCTCGCCGCTCGCCTCCCTCTAGCGTTCGGCTCCCCGCCCCCCGCCTGCCGCCGCCCCCGCCTCCTCCGGCCTCCTCCTCCCGCCGCCGCCGCCCGCAGCCGCGCCTCAGTCTGAGTGCAGCGCCCCCTGCCGGGCCTCGGGGGAAGGATCGGCGGCCGCGCGCCGCCCGCCCCGCCCCCGGGGAGCTGAGGAAGGGGAGGGGGGCCAGGAAAAGAGGGACAGGGAAGAGGAAGCAGACCCGGGAAGGAGGCTGAGGAAAGAATGAGGAGGGATTGTGAAAGAGGGACATTGGGAAGAGGAGAAGACCCGGGGGATTGGGCTAGGAAGAGAAGCGAAGGAGGTCTGGGAAGAGGGTCTGGGTAGGAGAGGCAGAGGTGGCCCGGAAGAAGGGGCACTGGGATGGAGGGGGCGAGGGCGGGTGAGGCCCAGATCGCTGCCGCCTCCCCCTTCAGAACTGAGGAGCCTCCTGACACTGTAAACCCGGATTTCGTTAAAATATGTAGATAATATATGCACAGAAAGGAAACAGAAATAATACATTGTTAAAACAAAAGACAAGATTGTTGCACAGTATAGATACTGTATCCCACTTTGTAAACTAAATCATTTTGTAAAATGAAAAATAATACTGTTGAGCATGTATATGTATAAATGCAAAGCAAAAAAGTTTGGGAGAATGCACTATTGGGGAGAGCTACGGAGGATTTTTGCTCTTGATTCTAGATGCCTTACCAATTAAGGTGAAAAAGATAAAGAATTAGCAATTAGGGTGAAAATGATCAACAATTTGAAAAAGCGCAGAAAAAAGGAAAAGTAGCTGGGGTCTGCAATCCAAATCATCCCACTGCCCTTCTTCAGACACTTTTCCTAATATACTGTAAGCACTCACTGGGGCCATACCGTATGTTAAACCCCTTGGCATGGATGGTCTCATTTAGTACCAGCTCTGGGGCAGGTATTATTGCCCCAATTCAAAGGTGAGAAAAAGGAGTTTCTGAGAAGTAAGTTACTTAACATATAGCTAGACAGTGACCCAGGAGGATGGTTAACTCACATCAGACTAACTAACCCCAAAGGCCAGTATCATAAAAATCCTAAAATACAGGCCCATCTTCATTGTGTTAATCCCTTCCACATACATTGGAAGGAAATGTGGTACATGGGTATTAGGATTGTGGGTAATTTTATAGTCTCCTTTATGCTTTTCTGAATTTTCCTACATTTTGTCTATGGTCATTTTCAATGTTTACCTTTCTTTAAAATAATCAAACTTGCATTGCCTTCTCACCAGTGTCTTCATTCCTTAACCACTTCCACAAAACAGGTAGGATACCATCCTAATCTCCATTTCTATCTAGTTCCTTGACCTTAAACTTATCTTCCAAAAGGCCCATCAAACCTACCCCATCCTCATCACAGAGCCAGCATTTGAACTCAGCAATTCCAGCCTTCAGAACTTGAGCATTTTTGCAAAGGGGGCTGTGTCCGTGTTCTGTGGTTTTCAATGACGGCAAGAGTCTATGATTTCTCCTGCCTCCAGGACTCGGAAGGTACCCATCCCAGCTCCTGCTGGAATTCAGAAGCCAGAGAGGACAGAGACAGAAGGAAGAAAGAGAGAGCAGAGCATGTCAGCTTGACCAACCCCCCTGGAAACACTTAGCCCCAAGAGATTGCCTGTCAGGTAGAGGGAACATTCGGGGAGACATTTTCAAATCATCAAAGTTACTATAAATGAAACAACATCTGACCAGAGGTAGAATATTGAAAGAAAGCAAGAAATAGGTAGAAAAGACAGCGCAAAGCTGGGAAGAGTTGGCACAAAAACCAATCAATAAGGTTGTTTTGTTTTGTTTTCTTATTAAATATTAGGGCATTTGCAACCCTGCAAACTGAACCAGTATAGATAGAAGGATCCAGAGAGGGCATTTCACTCATCCCTCATGGCCTAATGGAGATTTTATGGCTATACAATTGTATTTTTCCCAAAATGTGATCACTCGTTTTTGTTACATTGAAATTTAACATTTTTGTATAATACTTATAAATGTATTCTTTATCCTTGATTTTTTTAAACTTTTTTTATTGTAGAGTATAACATATATACAAAGTAAAGAAATAAAAAGGCAATGGTTTTCAAAGCACTCTTCAACAAGTGGTTACAGGACAGATCCCAGAGTTTGTCATGGGCTACCATACCATCCTCTCATAGTTTTCCTTCGAGCTGCTCCAGAATATAGAAGGCTAAAGGGCTTAAATACATTTTTATGATCACAATTGACTTTTTTTTCCTTCTTTTTTTGTGAAAAATAACATATATACAAAAAAAAGCTATACATCTCAAAGTACAGCACCACAATTAGTTGTAGAACATATTTCAGACTTTGACATGGGTTACAATTTCACAATTTCAGGTTTTTACTTCTAGCTGCTCTAAAATACTGGAGACTAAAAGAGATATCAATTTAATGATTCAGCATTCATATTCATTTGTTAAGTCCTTTCTTCTCTGTATAATTCCACTATCATCTTTGATCTTTCCATCCCTCTCTTTAGGGGTGTTTGGGCTATGGCAATTCTAAATTTTTCATATTGGAAGGGCCTGTCACTAATATGGGGTAGGGAGATGGAACTACCTGATGTTCTGGTGAGGCTGGGCTAGGTTTCAGGACTTATCTGGACCCATCTGGAGGTCGTAGGTGTCTGGAAAGTTACTCTCATGCCTGGAACCCTTGTGGAATCTTATATATTGCCCTAAGTGTTTTTTAGGATCGGCTGGAATGGTCCTGGTTGGGGGTGGGCAGGTTATGATAGGTAGCAAGATCTACCTGAAGCTTGCATAAGAGCAACCTCCAGAGTAGCCGCTAGACTCTATTTGAATTCTCTCTGCCACTGATACTTTATTATCTACACTTATTTTCCCCCTTTTGGTCAGGATGGAATTGTTGATCACACAGTGCCAGGTCTGGATTCATCCCTGGGAGTCCTCTCCCATGCTGCCAGGGAGACTTTCACCCCTGGATGTCATGTCCCACGTAGGAGAAAGGGCAATGATTTCACTTGCAGAGTTGGGCTTAGAGAGACTAAGGCCATATCTGAGGAACAACAGAGGTCCTCCAGAAGTAACTCTTAAGCATGCCTATACGTAGTCTAAGCTTCTCCGCTACCTCCATAAGCTTCATAAGAGTAAGCCTCATGATCGAGGGCATGGCCTATTGATTTGGGTGTCCCTAAAGTCTGACACAGTATCAGGGGGTTCCCTGATGGAAAGGTTTAATAGTTCCATATTCTTTCTCCCCTCCCTCAGGGGACTTTGCCAAAACTTTTTGATCATCTGCTTAATATACTCTAGGATGTTTCCAGGCATTACAATAATCCATACCAGATTAAAGGACCTCTTTCTTTTTTTTTTATTTTAAAAAACTTTTTTTATTGTGAAATACAACAGATATACAAAAAAAGCAGTAAGTTTTGAAGTACATTTTAACAAGTAGTTATTCAACAGATTTCAAATTTGATATGGGTTACAGTTCCACAATTTCATGTTTTTCCTTCTAGTTGCTCCAAAACACTGGAGACTAAAAAGAAATATCAGTGGAATGATTCATACATACCCATTTGAGATTCGTACTCATTTGTTAAATCCTATCTTCTCTGCTACTTCACCTTCTCCTCTGATCCTCCTCCCAATCTTTAGGGTTATTCGGGTTTTGTCCATTCTAACTTTTTTCATATTGAAAAGGGGTGTCAACAATATGGGCTAGGGGGATGGAACTGGTTGATGTTCTTGAAGAAGCTGGTACCTCTGGGTTTCAGGACTTAGCTGAAGGACCTCTTTCTTATTCAGTGCTTCCTGTGTTTCAATTGTTCAAATGAGTTATACAGATAGGTTGAATTAGATTCTACACTACAGAAAATTTCAATTCCAGATCAAATAAACCTTTCTTCCATCGGTCTCAAAAAATATGTGTGGTTCTGTCTTCCTTACCCCATGTTCTGAATTACTTTAACCCCAACCTGTTCTGCTTTGTTCTTATCTCTAAATATCAGGTTATATATATAAAATAGCCTCTCAAAGTCCAGAAATAATAATCACCACTCTGGACATAATGTGTCTGCTGTAAGAATTTACTATCTAGCCCCTTATTTTCTTATAGGCATTTTCTAAAGCTGACCATAGCGCTGTTGTTTTTTGTTTCTGGCTTATTTTGTCTTACCAAATGTCGCACATGTTCATGCACATTGTTACATGCCTTACGGCATTGTTCCTTTTGTAGCAGCACAACCTTCGTTCATAAGTATACACTATCGTTCGCCAATCTAATTCTCTGTCAGGGCATCCTTCAGCCACCTTTATGCTGGTCATAAAAGTGGAATAATATAGTAGCTATCCTTTTGTGTGGCTAACTTCAGCACTATGTCTCCGAGGCTCATCCATCTTGTCATGTGCTTCAGGATGTCATTTTGTCTTACTGCTGCATAAGTATTTCATCCTATATATATACCACATTTTGTTGATCCACTCATCTGTTGATGGGCATTTGGTTTGTTTCCGTCTTTTGGAAGATAATGCTGCTATGAATATCAGTGTGCAAATGTCTGTTTGTGTCGTTGCTTTCAGCTCTTCTGGGTATATACCAAGAAGTGCTATTGCTGGGTCATAGGGCAACTCGATATTTAGTTTCCTAAGGAATCACCAAACAGTCATCTATAGGGACTGCACCATTATACATTCCCTTATGCAGTGCATAAGTATTCCAGTTTCTTCACATACTCTCCAACATTTATAGTTTCCTGTGTGTTTAATAGCAACCATTCTTATAGGTATGAGGTGGTATCGCATTGCAATCTTGATCTGCATTTCCCTTATAGCCAGTGACCTACATATGTCTGTTAGATCTAATTCATTTAAGTTATTTAACTTCTCTATTTCCTTGTTGATCTTTGTCTGATTATTCTATCTATAGAGGAGAGTGGTGTATTGGAGTCTCCTACTATTATTGTTGAAACATCTATCACTCCCTTCAGTTTTGCAATATCTATCTCATGTATTTTCGAGCTCCTTGATTGGGAGCATAAACATTTATGTTGTTTCTTCTTGGTGAATTGACCCTTTAATTAGTATATAGTGTCCTTCTTTGTCTCTTATGATGTTTTTACACTTAGAGTCTGTTTTGTCAGATATTAGTATTACAACTTGCATGGAAGATCTTTTTTCATTTGTGCTGGTTTGAAATGATATTTGTACCCTAGAAAAAACATGTTTTAATCCTAATCCCATATTGTAAAGGCAGCCATTTCTTCTCATTCCTTTTCAAGATTGTATGTTTGAAACTGTAATCAGATCATCTCCCTGGAGATGTGATTTAATCAAGAGAGATTGCTAAACTGGATTAGGTAGAGGCATGTCTCCACCCATTTGGGTGGGTCTTGATTAGTTTCTGAAGTCCTGTGATAAGAGGAAACATTTTGGAGAGAGAGATTTCTGAGAGACCAGAGAATGACCTAGCCATGAGAAGCAGAGTCCACCAGCCAGCAACCTTTGGAGATGAAGAAGGAAAATGCCTTCCAGGGAGCTTCATGAAACAGGAAGCCAGGAGAAGAAGCTAGCAGATGATGCCGTGTTTGCCATGTGCCCCTCCAGATGAGAGAGGAACCCTGACTATGTTCACCATGTGCCTTCTCACTTGAGAGAGAAACGCTGAACTTCATCGGCCTTCTTGAACCAAGGTATCTTTCTCTGGATACCTTAGATTGGACATTTCTATAGACTTGTTTTAATTGGGACATTTTCTCGGTCTTAGAACTTAAACTAGCAACTTATTAAATTCCCCCTTTAAAAAGCCATTCTGTTCCTGGTATACTGCATTCCAGCAGCTAGAAAACTAGAACACCATCCTTTCACTTTCAATCTATTTGTATCCTTGTGTCTAAAATGAGTCTTTTGTAAGCAGCATATAGCTGGATTATGTTTCTTAATCCATTCTGCCAATCTCTATCTTTTAATTGGCAAGTTTAGTCCATTAACATTCAAAGTTATTACTGAAAAGGTGTTTCTTGATTCCACCATCTTATCTTTTTTATTTTATTTGTCAGATCTACATATTCTTTTCCCTCTTTCTCTTTGTATTATTTGAATTACCCTTAGTGACATTCTTCAATTCTGTGCCCTCTTCCAGGCCTCCCTCTCCTGTCTTTTTTTTTTCAGCCAGCAGAACTCCTTTTAGTATGTCTTGTAGAGCCAGTCTCTTGTTGACAAATTCTTTCAGGACTTCTTTGCCTGTGAAAACTTTAATCTCTCCCTCAATTTTGAAGGACAATTTGGTTGGGTACAGAATTCTTGGCTGGAAGGCTTTCTCTTTCAGGATCTTGAATATATCATACCACTGCCTTCTTGCCTCCAGGATGCTAGTTGAGTAGTCTCAACTCAGTCTTATTTGATTTCCCTTATATGTAGTAGATTGTTTTTCTCTTGCTGGTTCAGGATTTTCTGTTTCTCTTCAACATCTGACAGCTGATTAGTATGTGCCTCAGGGAAGGCCTATTTGTATTTGTTCTATCTGGAGTTCTTTGGGCTTCTTTGACTTGTATATTTATGTCCTTTATGAGGGTTGGGAAGTTTTCCCCGATTATATCCTCAACTACTCTTCTCATTCTGAGACACCAATGATTCTTATATTTGGGCGCTTTGTTTTCTATCATTTCCCTGAGTTCCCATTCAATTTTATCCATCTTTTTTGCCATTCACTGTTTTGAGTCTTTGAAGTCAATTATCCTGTCCTCTATATCACTTTTTCCTTCTTCTTTTTCTTCAAATCTGGTGTTGTGTGCCTCTGATATGTTTTTTATTTGGTCAACGGAGTCTTTACTCTCTGTGATTTTGCTATTTTTCTATTTATTTTTTCAAATTCCTCTTTGTGCTCTTCTACTGTCTTCTTGAACTCCTTTATTCATTTGATATCCCGCTTATTTTACTAAGTAGAGCTGTATAAACATCTTTGATGAGTTGTTCCAGCATCTATGTCTCTTCTGGTGCTTTAATTTTGGTCATTAGGCAGGGCTATATCTGTCTGCATTGTGATATGCTTAATGATCTTCTGCTGTCTACATGGCATGTAAATATCTTGATTTACTTTGGGAGTTCATTTCTTTCAGTAATCTAAGGCCTTGTGTTTGCGGGATGGTTGTACAACAGGGAGCAGGGTACTGGGTGGGCACTCAGTACGGTGATTTGTTTCAGGGCAGGTATTGCTGCAGGTTGGGGATGCTACACTAGTGCTTGTGAACATGGGCACCCAGCGACCAGGGAGGATGTAACTATGTGGGTGCACCAGTCTGGGGGGCATAACCCTGGTGTGCACTGGTCTAAGGCATGGGACCCTTTCTGCACATGCGTAGAGCTGTGGCAGCAGGTTGGCATTATGCCTTCGTGGCCTGGGGGCAGATGTGACCCGGCTGCACGGGTGAGCACTTTCTCAGAACTGGGAAGTGAGGCTGAGGGCTGTGCGAATGCGCAGTTCTGGGACTGCTGTAAAGTTCGGTTCCCAGAGCTGAATGACGTGATTGGGGGCTGTGCGCATGCGTGGGCCTGGGAGTGCCCTAAACAGATGTGCTGAGCTGAGGCTATGCGGCACTATGGGCAGGGATAGCCTAGGTATGGAGGTTAGTGCCTACAACCTTTATGTGCTGGCAACAACCTGCAGGGAATAGGGAAGGGGAGGTACTGCTCTAGAGGGGTGCAGCAGAGGTGGGTTGGGCTGCACTTGGGGTGGGGGTGTGGGCAGGTACATGCGCTGGGGGCTGGAGGGGTGGGAGCACCTGGAGGGTGGGGAAGGGGAGCAGGTGAGGGGTTCAGGTGCTTGGGGTGTGGGGTGAGTCGCTGGTCATGGGGCTGCGCCGGTGAGGGTAGTGCGCCAGGGAACACGGCCTGGCTTACTTTCTGGTCCTGCGCTCTCGTCCATGCGCTCCCGCGGGCTCCAGCTTTCTGTCTCTCAGTTCCTTGATCTCTGCAACCAGGGCTGCCGCATGTGGTGCAGAAGGCTCTCCCAGGTCAGCCACACTCCCGTATTGCCACCTCAGTCGCCCTCCTGTCCCTTCTCTAACTTTTCCTTGAAGCAGGGCTAAGCTCGAGCTATTCTAGTCGGCCATCTTCCTGGAAGTCCCTATCCTTGATTTTTTAAAAACTATATATGGCCACATATGGATCTTCTTTGCATTCATTCTGCATGGAATATGTAAAGCCATGTTATTTGTCAGATTCAGGTTTGTTGTTTGTTTTAATTCATTTGGAAAGTTGTCCTTTTGTGCTCTCTCTTCTATTTACCCTGGTTTCTTCTTCTCAACCTCTACTGTTCAGAGATGACCCTTCCATCTCCAACCTTTGTATCTTTCCAAGGTCCAAATTCCCCTTCTCATCCTCCATGGCTCAGTTTGAGGGCACCTCCTCCGTGAAGCCTCCCTGACTGCCCAGGATGGACTATGCCTACCCAGGTTACCACTGCACACTCCAACTGTCCCTCTATCTGAGTCCTAGTCTTGCTGATGGTCATCATGTCTTTCTTCCACACAAGACTGGGATCTCATCTGCACAGAAACTCTGAAGAATCCCAGCATCCCAGGGCTAATTCCCAGGGCCTAGTGCAAATACATAATAGGTAATTCATAAGAGGTTATTTATTTATTTATTTATTTATTAACACAGACAGGCACCAGGAATCGAACGCAGGTCTCCAGCATGGCAGGTGAGAACTCTGCCACTGAGCCACCGTGGCCTGCCCCATAAGAGGTTATTGAATGAAAAAAGAAAGGAATGTAGG